>NC_091978.1:291933991-292053963 GCF_044704955.1 Pristiophorus japonicus
CCCCCACCCCATCTCCTTCCCCCCATCTCCTTCCCCACCCCCACCCCCATCTCCTTCCCCCACCCCCATCTCCTTCCCCCCACCCCCACCCCCATCTCCTTCCCCCCACCCCCACCCCCATCTCCTTCCCCCCACCCCCCCATCTCCTTCCCCCCACCCCCACCCCCATCTCCTTCCCCCACCCCCACCCCCATCTCCTTCCCCCCACCCCCACCCCCATCTCCTTCCCCCCCCACCCCCACCCCCATCTCCTTCCCCCCACCCCCATCTCCTTCCCCCCACCCCCATCTCCTTCCCCCCCCACCCCCACCCCCATCTCCTTCCCCCCCACCCCCACCCCCATCTCCTTCCCCCCCACCCCCACCCCCATCTCCTTCCCCCCACCCCCACCCCCACCTCCTTCCCCCCCCCACCCCCCACCCCCATCTCCTTCCCCCCCCCACCCCCATCTCCTTCCCCCCCACCCCCACCCCCATCTCCTTCCCCCCCACCCCCACCCCCATCTCCTTCCCCCCCACCCCCCCCACCCCCATCTCCTTCCCCCCCACCCCCACCCCCATCTCCTTCCCCCCCACCCCCACCCCCATCTCCTTCCCCCCCACCCCCACCCCCATCTCCTTCCCCCCCACCCCCACCCCCATCTCCTTCCCCCCCCACCCCCACCCCCATCTCCTTCCCCCCCACCCCCACCCCCATCTCCTTCCCCCCCACCCCCACCCCCATCTCCTTCCCCCCCCACCCCCACCCCCATCTCCTTCCCCCCCCACCCCCACCCCCATCTCCTTCCCCCCCACCCCCACCCCCATCTCCTTCCCCCCCCACCCCCACCCCCACCCCCACCCCCACCTCCTTCCCCCCCACCCCCACCTCCTTCCCCCCCACCCCCACCCCCACCCCCATCTCCTTCCCCCCTTCCCCCCTTCCTTCCTTCCTTCCTTCCTTCCTTCCTTCCTTCCTTCCTTCCTTCCTTCCTTCCTTCCTTCCCCCCCCCCATCTCCTTCCTTCCTTCCTTCCTTCCTTCCTTCCTTCCTTCCCCCCCCCCCCATCTCCTTCCCTCCTTCCCCCTCCCCCATCTCCTTCCCTCCTTCCCCCTCCCCCATCTCCTTCCCTCCTTCCCCCTCCCCCATCTCCTTCCCTCCTTCCCCCCCCCCCCATCTCCTTCCCTCCTTCCCCCCCCCCCCCCCATCTCCTTCCTTTTCCCTCGCCCCCCCCCCCCATCTCCTTCCCCCGCCCCCCCGAGACACTGACAGACAGAGAATGAGAGACACTGACAGAGACACACTGGAGTGTGGGGGGGAGGGCATCCCAGCATGCTGTTGGAGGCTCCCGGTGCTGCAGTCGGTAAGTAGAAAATGTTTTATTAATTTTTTTTTTTGATTTATTGGTTGATTTATTGATGTATTTATTATTGATGATGGCTCTTTATTTGTAAAACTGAAGTGTTTAATGTTTGTAAACTTCCCTTTAAACCCTCCCTCCCCCCCCCCCCCCCCCACCATTCCCTACGCCTGATTTGTAACCTACGCCTAATTTTCTAAAGTGTAGACAAGGTTTTTTCGAGCGTACAAAAATCATTACTTACTGCATTCTAAGTTAGTTTGGAGTAAGTTTTCACTGACGAAACTTTGAAAACAGGCGTAAGTGGCCAGACACGCCCCCCCTTTGAAAAAAAAATTCTGTTTCAAAGTGAAACTGTTCTAACTGACTAGAACTGGAGCAAACTAAATGACGAGAATTCCGATTTCTAAGATACTCCATTCTACACCAGTTGCTCCTAAAAAATCAGGAGCAAATCATGTGGAAACTTGGGGCCAGTGAATGCATTGGTGATCATTTTCCAACAGTCTATCGACTCTGGGTCAGTTCCTATGGACTGGAGGGTAGCTAATGTAACACCACTTTTTAAAAATGGAGGGAGAGAGAAAGCGGGTAATTATAGACTGGTTAGCTTGACATCCGTAGTGGGGAAAATGTTGGAGTCAATTACTAAGGATGAAATAGTAGCACATTTGGAAAGCAGTGACAGGATCAGTCCAAGTCAGCATGGATTTATGAAGGGGAAATCATGCTTGAAAAATCTTCTCGAATTTTTTGAGCATGCAACTAGTAGAGTGGACAAGGGAGAACCAGTTGATGTGGTGTATTTGGACTTTCAAAAGGCTTTTGACAAGGTCCCACATAAGAGATTGGTGTGCAAAATCAAAGCACATGATATTGGGGGTAATATGCTGACGTGGATAGAGAACTGGTTGGCAGACAGGAAGCAGAGAGTCGGGATAAACGGGTCCTTTTCAGAATGGCAGGCAGTGACTAGTGTAGTGCTGCAGGGCTCAGTGCTGGGACCCCAGCTCTTTACAATATACATCAATGATTTGAATGAAGAAATTGAGTGTAATATCTCCAAGTTTGCAGATGACACTAAACGGGGGGGTGGTGAGAGCTGTGAGGCGGATGCTAAGAGGCTGCAGGGTGACTTGGACAGGTTAGGTGAGTGGGCAAATGCATGGCAGATGCAGTATAATGTGGATAAATGTGGGGTTATCCACTTTGGGGGCAAAAACGCAAAGACAGAATATTATCTGAATGGCGGCAGATTAGGAGAAGGGGAGGTGCAACGAGACCTGGGTGTCATGGTTCATCAGTCATTGAAAGTTGGCATACAGGTACAGCACACGGTGAAGAAGGCAAATGGTATGTTGGCCTTCATAGCTAGGGGATTTGAGTATAGGAGCAGGGATGTCTTACTGCAGTTGTTCAGGGCCTTGGTGAGGCCTCACCTGGAATATTGTGTTTAGTTTTGGTCTCCTAATCGGAGGAAGGACGTTCTTGCTATTAAGGGAGTGCAGCGAAGGACTGACATATGAGAGGAGACTGGATCAACTGGGCCTTCATACATTGGAGTTTAGAAGGATGAGAGGGGCTATCAGAAACATATAAGATTCTGACAGGACAGGTTAGATGCAGAAAGAATGTTCCCGACGTTGGGGAAGTCCAGAACAAGGGCACACAGTCTTAGGATAAGGGGTAGGCCATTTAGGACTGAGATGAGGAGAAACATCTTCACTCAGAGTTGTTAGCCTGTGGAATTCCCTGCCGCAGAGTTTTATTGATGCCAGTTAATTGGATATATTCAAGAGGGAGTTAGATATGGCCCTTACGGCTAAGGGGATCAAGGGGTATGGAGAGAAAGCAGGAAAGGGATACTGAGGGAATGATCAGCTATGATCTTATTGAATGGTGGTGCAGGCTCGAAGGGCCGAATGGCCTACTCCACCTATTTTCTATGTTTCTATGAAAGTTGCGTGATGGTTTAATGTGGAGGGAGCTGGAGCTAGCTCTTTTGAACTTGTAGCGGGTGGAAGGGAGATACAGAAATTGGAAAGGGCTAGGGTGCTGATGGGACTGGGAAAAGGCTTGATTTATTGGGATGGGTAAGGAAAGGAAGCAATAGAGACAGCTGAAAAGATTTTCTCAATCTAGGAAATGAAGAAATACGCGAACTGCTAAACCTGTAAGCAAGGAGGGGTTTAAGGAGGCTGTTTATAGTGACAAAAAGGAGCTTGGTGTTATCTGGGGCTCCAGGATGATCCTGGAGAAGGGTGCCATTTTGGTAGAGGAGGGCAAGGCCTGTAGGATGATGTGGTAGGGCCAGATTGGGCAATGGCTGACTAAGCTACTTGGTCACATGCGCTCATGTGTGCTCGTTGGACTCGAGGTCATCATCATAGGCGGTCCCTCGAACAAGGATGACTTGCTTCCACATGAGCTCACAGATGTTTCAATGAAGGACTCGATGTTCCAGTCCTGAACTCCAATTGAAGGATGGAAGATGCGTGTGCGTGGATTTTTTAACGTGGAATGACCGTTGCACATTAGCCACCACACGGGTTCGACAGAGCTAGGCCTTTATCCAGTGGCAAGGGTAAACCAGGACGACTGGAGAGCTGCTCTGCTGCACGGACCGAGTGCGCGCACACATCGCAGTGTGCACTGGCCTGTGCTGCCCCTGGGCCCCATACCCTCATTCGCCGCTCCTCCTCCACGATCCCTCGCCGCTCCTCCTCCGTGCCAGGGCGCCGCCGATGCTTCTGCCCACTCTCCAAACAGAGACCTGGATCCTGATGACATCATCCAGTCGCCCACCTCAAAGCCGTCGCACATTTGTGTCGGCTTGCGCTGGAAGCTGCAGCGGCTCCAGCTCTTATACTCCCGACCTGCGGTGGTGTCCTCTCGCAGGTCGTGGTGGCCCACGATGTTGCAGGGGCCTGGCGCTCCAGCTCTTATACTCCCGACCTGCAGTGGTGTCCTCTCGCAGGTCGTGGTGGCCCACGAGGTAGTGGCGTGGGGGTAGGGGGGAAATGCCAGAGGCAACAGCTGGGATTAGATTTTGCTAGAAACAAGGGTATCCAAGGTGGAGGTGAGGGACTAATTGGGCTGCAACAAAGATGCCTACCAGCTGGTAGGTATAACACACCTTCCAGCGACTTTATGACTCATCTGTACAGTTTAGAGCCCTCCTTCCCTGCAGATGTTTTCTCCTTTGCCACAAATCCATCTTGTAGCTTGGTCCTGGATCTTGTATGTAAGCTAGAGGAAGCTCTTCTGTTGTAAGCTTCTGAATTCTCAGCCATGCAGGAGAATTGTTTGGAAATGTGTATAATCTTCTTTGGGGTTTTCTGTCATTACAGAAAGATGAGGAAGACCTAAGTTTTCTTCATCCCTTCTCAACACCATTATGAAGGACTATTCATTAGGACCCCCATTTATAAACAGGAAAACTGTCTCTTGTTTCTCCCATCAATGCAAAATCATACTGTATTTGGCAACACCTGCCACATTCTCCTGGTGAGTCTATTCAAGATGGTAGAATCCCAGCTGAGTCATCCAATACCACTATCAAATGAAAGGCTCTGTTGGAAGTACTTTCAGAAATGCCTGAAACAGAAACTCCTAAATTGAATAGGAAAACCTTGCCTCATTTCTATTTTTCAAGAGAGGTTCAATGAGTTTCCCTCATCTACCCTTGGACAAATCTGTGTAGCTTTCTAACTTCAAATTGCTAGCTCAAAAGTCTTACAAAAATCAATGAAAGCAATGTAAGTGGGCTTTCCTTGAGTTTTTTTGATGGATTATAAAGCTATAATGTGCATTACACATTTTGCAGCTTGTCTCTTTCTAGTTACTTTGTGGGCCTCCATTCCTAGATAAATCTTTGTCTCACTAGGATCTTGCAGAAGAAACTACAGCTGCACTCTGGAATACAGAGGGTGTGCGTACCTCAAATAAAATTATTTTCACCAGCTCCAAGGCAAGTTGGTGGTTCCCTGCATTGTTCTCCACCCAAAGCCTTGCCTAGAGCAGCTTTTAGAATTTTGACATGAACACTGCCCACACCTGCTGCCCTACCATAAGCTAGGTGACGAGGCTTTAAAACAATGTCTGAAGCTATCTAGGAACAGATGGAGAAAACAGTCTGTTTTCAGTGACTTTTATGAGTAGGCATGATAGGCTGTTGGCAGCACTTCCAATTGATGCATTGGGGGAGTTTTAAGAAAGAAAGACTTGGATTTATATAGCGCCTTTCGCCACCACCAGATGTCTCAAAGCGCTTTACAGCCAATGAAGTGCTTTTAGAGTGTAGCCACTGTTGTAATGTAGGAAATGTCTAATGTACTGTACAATGTCTATTCTTAGACTAGACTACTTCTCTAAGTGTCAGCCTGGTACTTTTGGCTTTGAATCAAAAGGGTGTATGTTCAAGCTCAACACCAGGATTTGAGCATCAAATCTCGGCAGCAGTACCAAGATAGTGTTGAATTGTCTAGTGGAGCTGTCTTTTGGATGTGGAATTAAACTGCACATTTGGGTGGTTTTATCAACAAAAAGGTAATGGCATTTTTTTTTGAAGAGCAGGTAATTCACCTGCCAGATACCATCAATACAAATTAACTGTTCATTTGTCTCATTATTGTTTGTGGGTCCTGTTTTCTGCAAACCAGCTGTTGCATTTGCTTACAGAACAATATACTTCAAAAGGAATTGGCTGTAATTGAGGAACCTTGAGTTTGCGAAAGGCATCATATAACTTCTCTTTCCTCTTTCTGTCCTTTCTTTCCCTTGACACCCCCCGCACCCCAGCATTTTAGATTCTAGGGTTGTGTGACCTCTTTGGAATCCCACCCATAATTCAAAAGCGCAAGTCTGATGTATTCTTTTTAGATAACGGTTATAAATGACATGTTTTGCTTTCATGGTTTAAAGCTGTCTGGCCCTTTGTGCATAATCACGGCTTTGTGATTAATTGTTGGTCACTAGTTGTTGAGATTAGAGAATTGAAGTACTTTTCTCAATGAAAGTTTAATTTGTTAAAGAAAAATCCAGAATGATGACTCATTGATTTAGTTTTCTATTCCACTTGGTCATGATAAAGTGTTGATAAGAACTCAACAATGAGATTAGAACAGTAGATGTTGTAATCTCATCTAGATAATCTCTATTTCATTTGTTGCATCATGAGTTACCATTCAAAGAGTTTCAATAAGGCAGGGCAATTTAGTTTTACAGAAACCAGTTTTATTATTGATCTAACAGCTGTCTTTGTGTAACTGCAAAAATATATCTTGAAATCTTAATATTTATTGATGTGATCAACTGTACTTGCGACATTTGTTCCTTGCATGCATGGGATTATGGTGCAATTATTTATTTTGCTGTTGGTGGCGCTCAATCTAAATGGGGCAGATTCAAAAGCACTAGTAGCTCCAGCACATTGGACTAGAGTTCCAGTTGATTGCTGTAAGTTTTCATGTGCATCTGTTGTAAGTAGGACTACTTAAACTGATTGTACTTGGAATACTGAACCTCCATCACGTGAGCTATATTTTTACTCTAGTTATATGAAGGTGGAAAAACTGCTCAGGAAAAGATGGGAAGGGGCCGTTTCCATACAGGTTATGGTTTGATCAAGCACTGAGATTCATTTAGAATTTTTAGAAGTGGAGGAGACTTGAATGTTGAGCTGAAGATCAATTTTTCTTGCAGTGTTCCATGTGTTTTAGAAGCATTCCAAGTATGCAGAGACTGATTAATTTATGAAGTTGATTTAAAATGGATAAGTCATTGGGAAAGGAATCTTGTACCAAATGTACTAAAAATGAGTTGAGCAGATGACTGCATTTTAACAGGAAATAGCTGGCTAAATTCCATTGCATCTGGATATTTGTCTGAAGGCTATACAGGTATGTAGATTTAGAAGGCTGCAGTGTATTTTTAAATAAGCTTGCCAAAAGTAATTATGAAACTTCGAGGTTGCAGTGCATCTGTTCTATCACTACAGTCTCACCTGCAAGCAGTTTAATTCATCAAAAAATCCTTAATGTGTTATGACTTGTAAAGAATTTAGCAAAATCCTATTAGAACATTTTATTTGACTAAGTTCTTTATACCATTTAAAGGAGTGGTTTGTGTATTTATAAAATTGACATTTTAAAGGGTTATATTTGATCACAGGCCTTGTAGAAATCCTGTACTAAATGTTTCTTTTTGGAGATAACCAAAAGTTGCAGGCTTTGCACCTCAACTGAGTTTTAAGTTGGAGCCACTATCCAGGATTTCCATTTTTGTTTTAAAGGGTTGTGTTTGGGAGCCATTTAATTAAATGAGCTTGCAGTTCTAATAGCGACTCTGAATAATCTCTGCTTTTTATACCAGTCAATAGAATGTTCAAATGCAACACTTTATTGCAAATCAAAACCCTTCATAATTACTCACCTGTGACCGTGATGCATTACCCCTCCTTGTTCTTAACCTCTCTGTAGTCTTTACACCTCATTCTTCATCCAGCTCCGTGAGACTGGCTTTGGCTTGCCTATATAATTGTATTCGGGCCATCTCTAGCAGTGCCTCCTCTTCCCACTCCTGCACAGTCACCTCCAGAATTCACCAAGGCTGCATCCTTGACTATGGTCTCATCCTTCCATATGTTTGTAATGTCTTTCAGCCCTATGAACCCTCCCCCCAATTGACAGCCATGTCTTCATCTACCCAAGCCCTATTCTCTGGAGTTGACTCTGTAAACCCCCACTGCCTCTCCTCCTCCCTCTTCCTTTACCACTCCCTCTTTAAAACCCACATCTTTGACCAAGGTTTTGGCCAGCCCTTTTAATCTTTCCTCTTTTGGCTCTGGCTGACACCTGTGAGGTGCCTTAGGATGCTATTCTACATAAAAGCTGCTAGTTAAATGCAAGTTGTTGCTGTTACCAGAAACTAAGGTCTTTGTAGTCACCTTTTACTTTTTATGAATGCAACAGTAGAGATGTTTTAAATGGCGTAAAGGTGGCCATTTTGAACAAAAAAACTCAAACTACCATGAAATAATGGGATGCGTTTAATTTCTTCCCAACAGCAAATCATAGAGCAATGCTGTGGCAACAAGCAAATATTGAACCAGGGAAACTTGGATGGTGAGCCACTTGCATTTCAGCTGGGTCTCAGCCATTATTTTGAGATGTCACTATTTGCTTCCCTATCATCCCTATCCTTTCCTACCTCCATTGGCTTCCCATCCCAACAAACTGTACAGACCAGGACATGGACATTGAATTTAAATTTCTCAAAGATCTGGCACATCCCTACCTCCTATAACCTCCTCCAACTTTAAATGCAACTCTGGCCTGCTTTGCATTGCTCCTTCCAAGCTCCTCAGTCTTGCTACATCTCTCCCTTACTTCAAGACCCTCTTCACAACTTTTGAGTACGCCTTCAGTGAACTCCTGCTTGGGTTGGGTTATACATGAAACACTGCTATATAAATGTGAGTTGGTGCTAACCCAAAAGAACATCAGGTAGCACTTGAGTAACCTCAAACACTTCATAGTTGAACACAATCAATTCTTGTACACTCTTTTATCACACATTACCTAGTGTCTCTTTAACCTAGTTGAAAACAGCAGCAGTAACTTTCATTTATATAGCGCCTTTAATGTAGTAAAACATCTCGAGGCGCTTCGCAGAAGTGTTAAAACAAAATTTTACATTGAACTACATGAGCTATTGGGACAGGTGAGCAAAAGCTTGGTCAAAGAGATGGGTTTTAAGGAATGTCTTAAAGGAGGAGAGAGGTAGAGAAGTTTAGGAAGAGAATTCCAGAGCTTGACCTAGGCAGCTGAGGAAACTGCTATCAATGATGGAGCGATGAAAATCGGGGATGCGCAAGACCTTGGTATTTGAGAAGTGCAGCGATCTGAGCATTGTGGGGTAGGGAGGGGTGAGGCCATGGAGGCATTTGATAACGAGGATGAAAATTTTAAAAATTGATGACTTGCTGGACTCTGAACCATTGTAGGCCAGTGAGCACAGGGGTGATGGGTGAACAGGACTTGGTCCGAGTTAGGGGATACGGACAGTAGAATTTTGGAGGGTGAGGTGGGAGTCAGCCAGTACAGCATTGGATTAGTCGAGTCTAGAGGTAACAAAGGCATGGATTTCAGCGGCAGATGATCTGAGACGGGCAATGTTCGAGGTGGAAGTAAGTGGTCATGGTGATGGAGACGATGTGGGGTTGGAAGTTGATCTCCGGGTCACATAGGACACCAAGGTTGCAAACAGTCTGGTTCAGCCTCGGTGATCAGGGAGAGAGATGGAGTCAGTGGCTGGGGAAAGGTGTTCATGGCAAGGACTGAAGACAATGGTTTTGGTCCTTCCAATATTTAATTAGAGGAAATTTCTGCTTGTCCAGTACGGGATGTCGGACAAGCAGCCTGACAGCAGACAGTGGAGGGGTCGAAAGAAGTGGTGGTGATACGTTTTTGGATGATTTAGATGAGAAATAGGAGGGGCCCAAAGATAGTTTCTGGGGCCTCCAGAGTTAATGGTGAAGGAGCGGGAAGAGAAACCATTGCGTGTGATTCTGTGGCTATGACTGGATAGATAGGAATGGAACCTAGCGAGGGCAGGTGGATAACTGAAGAGAGACATTGGAAGAGGATGGTGTGGTAAACCGCGTCAAAGCTTGCAGACAGGTCGAGAAGGATGAGGAGGGACAATTTACCATGGTCACAGACCTATCGGATGTAATTTGTGACCTTGATGAGGGCCGTTTCAGTGCTGTGGCGGGGCGGGGAAAATGGGCAAGGATTTGGGTGGCGACAACATGTTAAAGGACTTGGGAGAGGAAAGAGAAGTTTGCATGGACAGAGGGGTCGAGGTTTTTTTTGCGGGGTGACTTTAGCAGACACGGAACGTTGTCTGGCTGGTTGGCTGTAGTTGTGTGTCTGTCTGGCTGGCGCGCTTGTGACACGCAATGAGGGCTCCCCCTCTCTCATCGCCTGTCTCTCTGACACCCATTACCAAGTGGTGCCACCTATATTTTGGATTAAACTTTGATAAATCTTTGGGATGAATAAAAGAATGGATCTGATTTGAAATTCTACCAATGTTCTCTGCAGCTGACGATTTCTACACTACAATGAAATTCCATTGTTTCTGTTGGGGAGGAAATGATGACAAGACACAATTCCACATAGAATGTTCCCTTAAGCATTATGCAACAATAGAAAAATGTAATGGGACAGAAATATGGTTCTTTTGTTAGTAATGGAAGTATAAATCACATTACACCATGGAAAGTTGCTCACATAGCGCATATGATGGTTCCTTGCGTGCTGGTAAGCTTTGGAACATATTTTACCTTCATGTACCGTTGCTCATTGCTTGCTCCCTCCCAAAGATGATTGCCCGCTCTGTTTATGTAGGTAGAATTATCATCTGTTTGTTTTAATTGTGCATTGTTTGTTGTATTTCTGTGGGATGAGGCTTGTTTTGATCAGTTAATATTTAATCTTGTAATACCAAAATGGCAAGTTTTCACAAAGTCAGTACTGAAAGAAAGATAATGAACTGCTTGTCTTGATGTTGAACTATTGCATTGATTTTCATCCTGGAGAAATTTACAATTAATTTGAAGTAATTATTTTCACTTGGCATTTAAAAAAGACTATATTCAGGGCCTCAGCGATGGCTTATAAAGTTTATCTCATGAGTAACTGATATCCACAGACTACCAAGTTCCCTTGTTTGATTCCTAGAGTGCTATTAGTTGATATCAGCTGGAGCACTAATATTGACCTCAAACTCTAAATTGGGGCAGGGGAGGGGTAGAGGAGAAAAATGGACTACGGTTCTTGCTCCTGATTGTCAGCAGCACTCCTTGTATGAGCATTGGGTGAAGACAGGATTGAATTTGTTTATCTTGAACCCTGCAGTCAAATAGCCTCTGTTGAAGGAGGGAGTGAAAATATGACTACTTGGGCAATAACAAGTGATTGGGTGCCCAAACAAAAATGAACTCTTCACGAAAGGAGTAAATTGGTAGCAATGTTTTCAAAGAATACAACAAGGCTTGCTATTCTTTATACTTCTTCCTTGCTGTACATTTTGGTTATAAACTTCTCTGTGGTTACTTTAACTCATTGATCTCACTTTGCTGACTCATTACTATTTTCCCCTTTTTCTCCCCTTTTCTTTCCTGGCTGATTTTTTTTTTTTTCCCCTCTTGCCCCTCCCCACCAAGGAGCTTAGACTTGTTATAGGCCTACTTCCTCAACAACAATAATAACTTTAATTTATATAATACCTTTAACATAGTGAAGTCTGCCAAGGCACTTCACAGGAGCGTTATCAAACAAAATTTGACAGAGTCTCAAGATATTGGGGCAGGTGACCAAAAGCTTGGTCAAAGAGGTAGATTTTAAGGTGTTCTAACTGGCAAGGTCTCGATGGGCCGAATGCCTTCTGTGCTGTAACCATTCTATGATTCTATAACTTTTGGAAAGTGCGGGATTAAACAGTGCATCACCTTGGTCAATAGGGCTCAACTACTCCGCCCTGATGAGCTGAACCACGAAAGGAGGTCAATAATTTGATTGGCGTATTCAGTTGCACACAATTTATTGCTCCCTCCTTTCAGCAGGTTTGCATATTGCATAAAACTGAAGAAGTAACTAAGCTCTACTGCATCACTTGTGGCTGAGTGTTACTAATACTTCCTTCACATTTTTTATTTGTTCATGGGATATGGGCATCGCTGGTAAAGCCAGCATTTATTGCCCCTCCCTAATTGCCCTTGAACCACTGCAGTTTGTGTGGTGAAGGTACTCCCACAGTGCTATTAGGGAGGGAGTTCCAAGATTTTGACCCAGCAATGATGAAGGAACGGCGATATATTTCCAAGTCAGGATGGTGTGTGACTTGGAGGGGAACTTGGAGGAGGTGGTGTTCCCATGTGCCTGCTGCCCTTGTCCTTCTAGGTGGTAGTGATTGCAGGTTTGAGAGGTACTGTCGAAGAAGCCTTGGTGAGTTGCTGCAGTGCATCTTGTGGACGGTACACACTGCAGCCTACTTGTCACCAGTGGTGGAGGGAGTGTATGTTCAAGTTGGTGGATGGGGTGCCAATCAAGCGGGCTGCTTTGTTCTGGATGGTATTGAGCTTCTTGACTGTTGTTGGAGCTGCACTTATCCAGGCAAGTGGAGAGTATTCCATTCCACTCCTGTCTTATGCCTTGTAGATGGTGGAAAGGCTTTGGGGAGTCAGGGTGAGAGACTTTCTGCAGAATACCCAGCCTCTGACCTCTTGTTGCCACAGTATTTGTGGCTGGTCCAGTTGAGTTTATGATCAATAGCGACTCCAGGTTATTGATGGGGGATTCGGCGATGGTAATGCTGTTGAATGTCAAGGGGAGGTGGTTAGATTCTTAACTTGTTGGACATAGTCATTGCCTGGCACTTGTGTGGCCCGAATGTTACTTGCCACTTATCGGCCCAAGCCTGAATGTCGTTCAGGTCTTGCTGCATGCGGGCATGGACTGATTCATTAAAAGAATATAAGAAATAGGAGCAGGGGTAGGCCCTTCGAGCCTGCTCCGCCATTCAATACGATCATGGCTGATCATCGACCTCAACTTCACTTTCCTGCCTGATTGCCATATCGCTTGATTCCCCTAGACTCCAAAAATCTATCTATCTCTGCCTTGAATATATTCAGAGAATCAGCTTACACAGCCCTCTGGAGAAGAGAATTCCAAAGATTCACAACCCTCTGAATGAAGAAATGCCTCCTTATCGGTCTTAAATGACCTACCCCTTATTCTAAGGCTGTGCTCCCTAGTTCTAGACACTCCAGCCAGGGGAAACAACCTCTCAGCATTTAACCTATCAATCCGCTTCAGAATCTTGTATGTTTCAATGAGGAGTTGCGAATGGCACTGAACGCTGCAGTCATGGGCGAACTTCCCCACTTCTGACCTTATGATGGAGGGAAGGTCACCATTGAAGCAGCTGAAGATGGTTGGGCTTAGGGCACTGCCCTGAGGAATTCCTGCAGCAATATCTTGGGGCTGGGGTGATTGGCATCCAACCACCACCATAACCATCTTCCTTTGTGCCAGCCAGTGGAGAGTTTTCCCCTGATTTCCATTGACTTCAGCAGTCACTCTCAGCTCATTTTCTATGTTTGGACCAAAGCTGTAATGAGGTTGGAGCCGAGTGGTCCTGGTGGAACCCAAACTGAGCATCGGTGAGAAGGTTATTGGTGAGTAAGTGCTGCTTGATAACACTCACGACGACATCTTCCATCACTTTGCTGCTGATTGAGAGTAGACTGATGGGGTGGTAATTGGCTGGATTGGATTTGTCCTGCTTTTTGTGGACTGGTCGTAGCTGGGCAGTTTTCCACATTGTCGATAGATGCCAGTTTTGTTGCTGTACTGGAACAGCCTGGCTAGAGGTGCGGCTAGTTCTGGAGCGCAAGTCTTCAGCACGACAGCTGGGAAGTTGCTTAGGCCCATAGCCTTTGCTGTATCCAGTGTTTTTTCATATCGCGAGAATTGGATGAAGACTGGCTTCTGTGATTGTAGAGACCTCGGGAGGAGGCTGGTATGGATCATCCACTCGACATTCTGGCTGAAGATGGTTGCAAACGCCTAGGTCTTGCCTTTCGTACGCACGTGCTGGGCTCTGCCATCATTGAGAATGGGGATATTCCTCCTGTTAGTTTTTTAATGGTCCACCACCATTTACGGCTGGATGTAGCAGGACTTCAGAGCTTTGATCTGATCCGTTGATTGTGGGATTGCTTAGCTCTGTTTATAGCATACTGCTTCTGCTTTTTAGCATGCATGTTGTCCTCTGTTACAGCTTCTCCAGGTTGGCACCTCATTTATAGGTACACCTGGTACTGCTCTTGGCATGCTCTTCTACACTGAACCAGGGTTGGTCCCCTGGCTTGATAATGGTAGAGGGATATGCTGGGCCATGACATTACAGATTGTGGAGGAATACTATTCTGCTGATGGCCTATCGCGTCTCATGGATGTCCAGTTTTGAGCTGCTAGATCTGTTCTGAATTTATCCCATTCAGCACGGAATAAATGAAATTAAACTATTCTTGTGCTCCTGAAATAATTTGTTCTGCAGCTCATATTTATTTAAGTACAATAGACCATAATTGTGGTATTTTCAACTGATAAAAGCTTTTGTTGTACTTATTGGTTAATAGATGTTTATCATCCTGGCTCTCCAGGAAAGCAATTTTAAAGAAAAGATAATGTGCTTAGTTTGTATGAAATAAAAATGTGTTTTTTATATTTGCTACACGTAAATCTCATTGTATATCTAACTTGAAATTAAATAAAGTTTCTGGGCTTTTATGACTGTTTTGGCATCAGTCTCTGCTGTAATTAAATAGCCAGCCATTTCTGGTGGCAGCTGGGCATAGATCTAGGCTCCTTTTACATCATGAATATTTCATGTGCAAATGTAGTTAGGGGAGGGGTAATTGCTTTGTGGTAACTAGTATGAAGACAGTACAAGTGCCTATCGAATGAAAGTATTGCAGCTGGGTATCCCATACCCTTGTAGATTACTGTTCACTTGCTCTCTGCCATTGTACACAGATGATCCTTGTTAGTCAGAAGTATTTTAAAGGAGAACTCAACCTCTACAACTGAGAAATGAGTACTTGATTTACTTTTAAAATTTCCAGTTATAAGCTCACAAAATTTAGTTCACAGTTGATAACTATTTTCCTTTCCCATTTCTCCTGACCATGGAGGGGGAGAAAGAAAGGAAGAAACAATGGGGGAAATTTTAATCTTTAAAAAAAACAGGTAGGTTCGGAACATGGGGGTTTAATTATTCCAAAATTGGAATCCCGACCTCAACCCATCTTCCGTTTTAATGGGAGCGGCCAACCAGGAGGCGTGATGTCTATTTAAATATTTTAATGAGGCTGGAAGCCTCTTTAACTTCCATTTTGTTTTGAAATGTAGCTGGTTGGTTTTACACACTTCGTAAAACCCAGCAGTTACACCTTCCTCCTGGATCTACAGTCCCTGCCGAACCCACCACCTGCGATCATAGACCCCCTCATAAGGCCTCAGATTATCAACCTGATAGCCCCCCTGCCCCTCACACCTATGATGCCGATGCCGGCCCTGCTCTTCTCTTTCTCTCTTTCCCCCCCCCCCCCCCCCCAAATCATATGGAGGCCAGGCCGATTGTCCAGAGGCCAGCCACAATCTTCCCTTTAACGCCCCCCCTCACCAATCATCCGGCCCGGATTTGCTGAGCTGCTGTGTAATTCCAACATTTTAAGTTTTTGTTTCTGTTATTAGTGGACCTGACTGACCACCCTTGTCTTCAAGCTATTTTAAAAAAAAATATTGAGTGTGACATGGAGATTAGAATGAATGAGAGAATTATGTCACTTTACTTTTCTCCCCAACATTAAATTTGACCTCCTTGGAGGACTGGAGAAGCCAGCTACATAATTTCTGATTGTGAACTCTTACCTGAATTTCTAATATTGTGAACATTTCTTGTAGCCTTTGCCATCAAGGGCAACCACAACCAGAAGCAAAGCATACAATCACTTACTTCATATTTGCAATGCAAATCCTTAATTGGTTCCTGAAGCGAAACATAAACACCAATTGCCAGCGAGATAGTGCATCCTGACTTTCTGATTCAAGGAAGTGATTCATCTTTACAAGTGGTGCACGCAAGGAAGAATAATTTGGGTTTGATCCAACCAATGTTGGATCTGGCCATAAGTGAAAGCATCGATTGGATGATTAGCATTTCAATTTGGCAGTTTATCAAGAGGAAGCATTACAGTATAGTCAAGTTCATTTTAGGGGAATCAAAGCAAAAGCCCAATCCATTCCAATTGGCTGCAAAATTTTTTAATCTTTTCAAGAGTTGGTCAAACTAAAAGTACACATTGACACTGCACTCTGGGGGCAAATCACTGTCGCTAAGTTTGTAGATGTGAACATGTACTGTGCTCCATAAACACAACTTTTGCAACAAGTAAGCACATGCTGTGCTCAGAACATTTGTTCCTGCATGTACTGTTCTTCAAATGTGTGCTGCAGTAGACCAGAAGTCGTAACCAACAACTACCAGGCTGCTTGAGGCTCTTTGTGGCTGAAGTGCAATGCTTAAAGGTTTTGGCAGCCCATAATTCTTTCTTTTTTAAAACTTTAACGCTCATTATTTTTGAGAATTTGGATTAGGAAATCAACCTGTCTTGAGCCAAAGCACACCCCTTAAATAGACTTTACCATACTGATTTATTACTAGTGTATTTGCATTTAGTGATCTAGTTTGTAAAGCCTATGTTGAGGCAGAGCATTGTCACGACCTTGGATTTTTTTTTTCACATTAACCCCTTGTATCCACCGTTTGAGGTAGAAGCCTAAAGTGGCTTGTTTCAGAATCTTAGAGGTTGAAATTCCGTTCGCAATGCTACCAGTTAGTGCCGAAGAGGGGCGGCTAAGGATTTACCATTGGCATGGAGCGGGTTCCTCTGCTCCCAAGAAATTTAGTTGGACAGTGGGGGTGGCGCCAAGAGGCTGCATGCTCTACCGCCACCCACATGGTGATGTCATCGAGCGTACAACGCCACCTTAGCGCCGCAACGGTGAAATTAGGTAGGTACGGTGGCCTTACCGCAGGCATTTACACAGCCTGGAAAAGCCGTCGGTACATCCGGGATCTCGGGGCGGTATCGTCCAGAGATCAAGTTGTTAACTAATTTTTTTCAGTATTTATGTATTAATGATACCAGTGGGGAAGTATGGGTGTGGGTTAGAAGATTTCGGAAACTTTTCCCCCAGTTTTTTTTCAACACTCATGCCAGCAGCCTACCGTCGGAAAATTCAGTAGGCCTCCTGAGCTACCGCTCCGTTGGCGCACGAGGATGTGTGCGTAGCACCTCTTTTTTTTTTTTGTAGTGCTGCTCTCATATCTTTGGACGGTAAAACTGAATTTGGCAGTTTCAGGCGGTGATAATCACCTGGTGGTAAAATCAGCGTTCAGGCAGTGTCGCCACCTCCAAAACGGCGGTACCGAATTTCAACCACTTGGTGTCCATAATAATGAATCATTATTAACATCTGAATTGCTTGACATATTGCTCCAGAATATTCCAGTCAGACCATCAAGTGCACTGCTGGAACCACAAATTATCTTCCTCTTTCTCCCTCTGGTGCTTTGATCAGTTTGGTGAAAGCAGTAATTTTAGCGAGTCCTTATTGGCCCAGGGAGTTCTGACTTGTTGGTCTTTTGCAGTTGGTTGGTATTCATCTTGTCTTGGAATATAATTAGTCAACTAAAAGGAACTGCAAAAGGGGTTTAGTTGTGCCTTTGTCAAAGTTCCAACGTCCCCGGGCCCGTACGAAGTTTTTATGGACCCGGGAAAGCATTGGAAAAGCTGGTTTTCAGCGCGCAATGCGCATGCGCTGAAAACCGGCTTTTCCGATCTGTTAAGCTGGAGCTTGACAGATTGTAGACATCTCTGGAGCGAGGACAATTGTACAGGCAAGATTGCGGGATTTACGCATATCTTGCCCGGCAAATGTCGTCAAAAATCTTGAGCCTGAAAAAGCAGGCGCGTAGCTTACTTTTACAGGCATAAGAATTTAAAAACCTATAAAAAACATGATTAAAATAAAAATTAAAAAAACATATTTGTTAAAAACCCTGCCCACTCAGGTAATGTTATTTTAAACCCTGATCCTAACTTTTTTTTAAAATTGGCAATTTTTTTTCTTTAAAAAATATGTATAAAAACTTTAATTTCTATTAGTGTATTGTGTGAGGTGTTTTTAAATGTTTTATGTAGTGTTTGTGCGTTTTTTTTTCATTCATTGTAATGAGAGCTTCGTAACTTACGAAACTCCTATTACAATGAATGAGAAAATACTTACCTGTGATTTGGTGTCCGGGCACACGTGACTCCTGCGCACGTCCCTACGAGCATGCGCTTTAATGCATTGAGAGAGGAGGCCTGTGGATCGGGAATTCGAGCGGGTGCAGCAACTTCGGTTAAGTGCATATTTTATGTCTATTATTTAGTGCTTTGCCCGCGGGAAGTCCTCAAGAGGAATTTCTGCCCCATCGTCTTTGCAGACCATTAAATTCTGTATTCTGCTTTTTAAAAATGCTGTATTCGTTCTAATTTATTGTGCGGGAGTCATAATGTTTTAAGCCCTTTACCATCCACCAGTTACTCATTTTTCTAAGCCTAGGTTCAAAATGAATCCTTACAAGTACTGACTGATCATACCCTCTTGCTTGATGAATGGCATAAGGAAAGCAGGGATTGGGAGAGAGGAAGAAAAGTCAGTACTGATCCAGAATGATTGACTCATCATTGCTGTTCAGTCAAGGTCAAAATATTGTATTTCTATTGTAAAGAATTCGAGTATAAACCCTTTTCCGAAATACCTCCTTGCATTTCTTTGAAATTTTGCAAATTTTAGTGGAAAGATTACAAATATATTAGGTCTCTTGCTTGTTTTTTTGGAGACAAAGATGAGAGGATAGCAAACTACATGAAATCTTTTTAGACTTGCATGTAATGTAATTGGGTATGATATATGCATCTGAGTACCAAAAATTTCTAGTGTAAATACTGTATATATTTTGTTATGGACATTTAAGTGTTTTAAATAAACTGAATAGACAGACATACTTCATTGGCATGAAACCAAAATGGAATTTGAATCTAGTTAATTTATGCAAGTTGAGTCTTGTATTCTCATGTTTTGTCAGCTTGATGACTGCAGTTCCAGCTCATTAGCAAAAAAAATTACACTTAAACTGTAAGCACCAAGCCCTTTTACATAGTAGTGGAAGCTGTCTTGAAAATACATTGAGGTATTCAAGTTGAGACTGATTATATAATTAATGTTGAACATGAATTTTTCTTTTAGCCTAACTTTCCACACTCTCGTTTTCTCTTAGATCCAGAAGAAAACTATCTGAACACATTCCAATGCAGAACTGAGATTCTGTTTACCTATGGATTTTTTTTAAAGCTGGACTTCGGGACAATCCTGCCAAAAGTTCATAGCAGAATTTCATATCTAAAGACTGGTTTGATGCTTAAAACAGTACTCCTTTTTAAAACCACTTGTTCAGAACTACTATTAATCTCTTGTACCCAATAGCATCCCTGCTATTGGCTTCAAAAATTGGTCGAGATGACAATGGCAAGCTTGTTCTCGTTCACCAGCCCAGCTGTGAAACGCCTACTGGGCTGGAAGCAAGGAGATGAGGAAGAAAAGTGGGCTGAAAAAGCAGTTGATGCACTAGTGAAAAAACTCAAGAAGAAAAAGGGAGCTATGGAGGAATTGGAGAAGGCATTAAGCAGTCCGGGCCAGCCTAGTAATTGTGTCACTATTCCCCGCTCTCTAGATGGTCGTCTTCAGGTATCACATCGAAAGGGCCTACCGCATGTAATTTACTGTCGTGTGTGGCGTTGGCCGGATCTTCAAAGTCATCATGAACTGAAACCACTAGAGTGCTGTGAATTTCCATTTGGCTCAAAGCAGAAAGAGGTCTGCATTAATCCATACCACTACAAACGAGTAGAAAGTCCTGGTAGGTGGCTGTCAATCTGCATTCTAGACAGAATGTTAATTACTGAAAGCATATGATAAAAATAAAATGTGCAATAGCAAATTGGATTTTCTGTGTTGGAAATGAGTACCCGAGCTGAAATCTACATTCTGGTTTTGGTGCTTTTTTTTCAAGATTTTCATAGTACAGTAGTATTATATGCTATATCTAGCTAATTTATGGATATAAATGCCTTATTCATTAGAGCAGACCCCTGGATTACAACTCTTAATGTACACTCAGGCCTGCATATCATTGCTCCTTGGCACCCATTTTATATTAAATACTATGGGGCTATGGAGTTTTTCCACAGCGGTTCTCATTCACGTTAATTTCGGAGGAAGCACTGCAGAAGCCCTGGAATAAAGGCATAAGTTATTTTTACAGGGTTTGCATGGCTCTTCTACAAAAGTTAAGGTGGATGAGTGGGAGAATCCCTGTAAATATGTATTCAGGCTCTCTCTATGCAAAATAAGGTGTAGCAAGCCAGCACGTTTTTCCCAATTTCAAATTGTAATCCCCTATTAAAAATTAGCATTGTCTTTTTTAGGCTCACATCTTTTGCAAATGGAGCTGCTTGAATGGCTAAGATAGGCCTATTACAGTTTGGACCTTCTCCCAACACACTGTGTTCGCCATAAAAGGCAGTTTCCATCGGCAGGTTGTGCCTCCTATGAACCAAAACTTAATTTTTGTGCTTGAATGGGATGCAGTGTGCCTTAGGGTTAACAATTTTACTCCTTTAACCACTAAGTTACACTGGAAATAGTATGGGATGCGTACAATATACTACGTGGGTGTGTTTTTCAACACTGCCCACCTGTTTATCACTGAGTCTAGGGTGTGGTTTCACATGGATCGGGCGTCTTGGGCATTTTTTGTGCTTGTGTGATATCAGCGGGCGCCTATTTAATATGTCTGAGGGTTCTGCACTTGTTTCAGGACCCAAGTGCCAGTGTCAACAACTATATTGATCGATTCAGTTCTACAATAGAATACAAATCATGTGTGGGAACAGTGTTATTTAAAGGGCTCCTGAAGTAGTCGAGTAAAATATTGGTTTGTTCAGTTTGACTGCTCATATGTTGCTTTGGCTGTTGCAGCTGACATCAAACTTTGTAATAAGTTTTCTGGCTAGTCTACACTGTAATTTTCATCTCCAGACTTGACTATTCAAATACTCTCCTAGCCAGCCTCCCATCCTTCACCCACCGCTCATTCAAAGTTCTGCTGGCCCTATCCTATCCTGCATCAAGTCCCACTCGCCCATTGGCTCCTAATCCTCCAATGCCCCCAGCTCTTTAATATATATTGTAATGATTTAGATGATGGAATTGAGTGTAATATCTCCAAGTTTGCAGATGACACTTAACTGGGTGGCGGTGTGAGCTGTGAGGAGGACGCTAAGAGGCTGCAGAGTGACTTGGACAGGTTAGGCGAATGGGCAAATACATGGCAGATGCAGTATAATGTGGATAAATGTGAGGTTATCCACTTTGGGGGCAAAAACACGAAGGCAGAATATTATCTGAATGGCGGTAGATTAGGAAAAGGGAAGGTACAGCGAGACCTGGGTGTCATGGTTCATCAGTCCTTGAAAGTTGGCATGCAGGTACAGCAGGTGGTGAAGAAGGCAAATGGTATGTTGGCCTTCATAGCAAGGGGATTTGAGTATAGAAGCAGGGAAGTTTTACTGCAGTTGTACAGGGCCTTGGTGAGGCTCCACCTGGAATATTGTGTTCAGTTTTGGTCTAATCTGTGGAAGGGCGTTCTTGCTATTGAGGGAGTGCAGCGAAGGTTCACCAGACTGATTCCAGGGATGGCTGGACTGACATGAGGAGAGACTGGATCAACTGGGCCTTTATACATTGGAGTTTAGAAGGATGAGAGGGGATCTCAGAAACATATAAGGTTCTGATGGGACTGGACAGGTTAGATGTGGGAAGAATGTTCCCGATGTTGGGAAAGTCCAGAACCAGGGGACACAGTCTTAGGACTGAGATGAGGAGAAACTTCTTCACTCAGAGTTGTTGATCTGTGGAATTCCCTGCAGCAGAGAGTTGTTGATGTCAGTTCATTCGATGTATTCAAGCGGGAGTTAGATATGACCCTTACAGCTAAAGGGATCAAGGGGTATGGAGAGAAAGCCAGAAAGGGGTACTGAAGGAATGATCAGCCATGATCTTATTGAATGGTGGTGCAGGCTTGAAGGGCCGAATGGCCCACTCCTGCACCTATTTTCTATGTTTCTATGCCTCATATTTAAAATTCTCATACTCGTGTGTGAATCCCTTCAGGACCTCGCACCTCCAGCCTTGTAACCCTCCCAGAACACTGCTTCTGACTCTGACCTCGTGCATCCTGTACTCCCTTTGTCCCACCATTGGTGGCCATGCTTCAGCCCTCTAGGCCCTGTGCTCTGGAGTTCTGTCCTTAAACCTCTCTACCTCCCCCCCCTCTTCCTTTTAAGACTTTAAAACTCACCTTTTGACCAAACTTTTGCTCGCTCTTCCTCATATCATCTTTGGCTTGCCATTCTTTTTTGTCGTCTTATGCTTTTGTGATGTGCCTTGGGGTGTTTTTCTATGTTGAAGGTACTATATCAGTGCACACTTTTATGGCTTGAATTTTTTTTTGCCTTTGGGCATTAAAATTAATGGTGAAATGACTGTGCTGGGTGTGCTATGTAATTAGGGTGGGGAGTTGCTTGCATGATTAAGGGATGTCAGAGGGGATGGAGGAGAGGAATATGCGAAGACAATGAGGACAGCACCTGTAGTGAGTAATATTTTTAATATGTTCAATATTAGGGTCATCTGCGACTGAATTTATCTTTACTATTAACTGTGTTCCATACCATATGGTAATTTTACATTCGCAGTAATATTTTGTCTACCTAAAATGTCCATAGAATCCTAGCACTGTCAAACGTCAGACCCTATTCTGTGAGTTGCATATCGTTTTTAATAAATTAAAATTTCTGAAATGGTATATAATCATCCCCTCTCTGCTCCTCCTCCTACTTATACTCCTGCCCCATGTGACATTATTCCCAGCAGTGTTTCAGAACATTGGTGTCTGTATTGTGGAAGCAAAAATCTGACACCTGTTAATCACCATGTACCAATCAATAAGGTAGTTCTGCAGGGATGCCATGTTATTAAATGGACAATTTTTTTAATAAAGGCGATTTTGATTTCTCTGAAAAAGGTTTAGCAGTTATGTTTTATTTGTATAGGAAATGCAGGTCATTTATAAGCTGAAAGTTCTAAAATGGCTTGTTTTAATTTCAAGTCATGTTAATGTGTGTCATACTATGTAATTGTGCACACATTTGTCAAGCTTGATGTGTGAAGATAAAAATTAATTGTAAATATTTTCAATATTGTACTCCCATGACTTTATAGTAGCAATTGTACTAAATAGCATTCATCTTTTATATTTAGAATTGAATCGGAAAGATTAATTACAGGAATATATTGCTGTGGGATGGAGGAGTGGTCTTGGAAGCTAAGCAGTGTTAGGCTTGGTTAGCACTTGGGCGGGAGGCTGACTGAGAATACCGGATGCAGTAGTTTTTTTATACAAAAGCAAGGTCATTCTGCTAAGGGATGAACAAGGGCAGCAAGCGCATGGGAACACCGCCGCCCCCAAGTTCCCCTCCAAAGTCGCACACCATTCTGACTTGGAATTATATTGCCGTTCCTTTAGGCAAGATTTCAATGCGTTTGGTGCAGAGGACATTTACTAGAATGGAGCCCGGGACGCGGGACTATGGTACATGGAAATACTACAGAAACTGGGTTGTTCTTGCAGCAGAGAAGGTTTAGGGAGATTTAATAGGTGTTCAAAATCATGAAACGTTTTGAGTTAATAAGGAGAAACTGTTTCAAGTGGCAGAGGATCAGTAACCAGAGGACACAGATTTAAGGTCATTGATAAAAGAACCAGAGATAAGATAATTTTGTTTTAAATGCAACGAGTTCTTATGCGCTGCCTGAAAGGGTGATGGAAGCAGATTCAATAATAACTTTTAAATGGGAGCTGAATAATAACTTGAAGGGGAAAAATTTGCAGGGCTATGGGAAAAGGGCAGGGGAGTGGGACGAATTGGATTGCTCTTCAGAGCCGGCACAGGCGCGATGGACTGAATGGCCTCCTTGCTGTATCATTTTATGATTTTCTATGAAAATAACCCTAATCAGCGCCATAGAAAATTGCTGTTTGGTCTGAAACATAAATAGAATTGGTCAATTGATGTTTGTCATAAATTATTACTTTATTGGAAGAGTTTATATAGATTCTTCATAAAACTCATAAAACCACCTTTGTGAACAGCTACAGCGGTTTGTTACAACGAATGTCTTGCGCAATTCATACTGAATTTTTGAAGCTATCGACCTGCAAAGTGTCCAGGGCCAGAAAGGATGCTGCATATGGAACTCCTGTGATTGTATCTTTTCTAAGTTTCAAACTCAATATGGTGAATTCAGAGTTTTACAAGGATCACTTCAAACAGGAAGGCTTTTGTTTTGAAGTTGGATGCGAATGGAGTACTTGATGTTGAAAGTGACTTTATTTTTTCTTCCCTTCTGCCACTTTCTCTCTCTTTCTCCCCCCCCCCCCCCCCCCCCCCAACCCTAGAAAAGAGTCTTTTTTAATATTTTCAGGATGGATGATTTGGTTATGTCAAATTTTAGATTAATCTCAAATTGTGCAAAATCCCTCCTGTAGTTACAGGTACAATGTCTGGAATTCTTGGGATTGAGTCTGGCAGCTTTTGGGTTTTGACGGATTGCAGGCAAGATAATCAATAGTCTGGAATCCTTGGGAAAATCCATGCTGGAATTTGGGTTTTGCTGGATTGCCGACCGAATCCGTGCCGGATTTCAGGTTTTCCGGATTTCGGGGCTCGCCGATCCTCCGCTCCTCTCTGCTCGCCGAAATAACTGGTTTGCGGTCAACTCCGGTTTTCGGAAGTCCAGATTCGGGATGTTGCACCTGTATGATAAAACTGAGACGCTGAGAAATTGGATCTTAAAAATTAAGGGCTAGACTTTCCACTTCACATCGCCCATGTATCGCCCAAAACGGATCTCTATTGCCCATTTTGAAGAAAAAGTGGAAACTAGGCCAGAAAGATCGCCGGAAAAATAAGCCCCCAAGTTTCGGCTTGCTTCATCGAGCTGATTGCCCACACATGGCCCATCCCAGCTTTCGGCACATCGCCGTCACAAGGCTGGGCTGATCGCTCGCCGAGAACAAGGCTTGGGTAATAGTTGCTTTTCTCGGGCTTTACTGAAGGAAATGGGCACTACAGACGCTATTTTGAAGATTGGAGGAAGGGTGGAGGCAGCTAAAAAATCGTGCTTAAATAGTTGAGAATTATTTAAGGGTCCTGTATAGATAGACCTACTCAGATTATTAATTATATTTAATTTTAATAATAGCCTAGTGGATTGGGCATTTTTTTAGTGAAAAGTGCATTTATACCAAGTAAAAATAGTTATTGAAAGTGATGGGGCTAGTGTTAGACTGGGGCTTGTATAGAGAGAGTAGTTTAATAGATTGATATTCTTTAGGGAAAAGTGCATTTATAACAATTGAAAATAATTATTGATAGTGATGGGACCTATTCTTTCTGCGCCATTACTCGTAACTGCTCACAAGCTAGTTTCTGAAAAGATCAATCTAAGAGGTGGCCGAATAATTCGTAGACAGAGATACAGCCGACGAAGGAACTTGGAAAAGCAAGCTTGCCTCAAATTGTCTGAAAACGCGTGTCTTAGGAGGCTGCACTTCCGGAAGGAGGTCATCGATGAGATTTGCCAGCTCATCAAGGATAATCTGCAGCCTTCCAGCACCATCAGAACCACACTGTCCATTGAGATGAAGGTTACTGCAGCCCTAGCCTTCTTCACATCAGGATCTTTTCAGGCTTCAGTTGGCGACATCTGTCATATCTCTCAGCACGCAACACACTGCTGCATTTGGCAGGTGACTGAAGCCCTTTACGCTCGCAAGATTGGACTTTATAAGCTTCCCTACGAACAGGGAGGCACAGACTGGGAGAGCTTTGAGTTTCTCGAGAATAGCAGACTTCCCCAAGGTGCAGGGAACAATAGAATTTACACGCACATTGCCCTGAAAGCCCCTTTCTAGTACGCGGAGGTGTTTCGTAACAAAGGGATTCCACTCCCTGAATGTGCAGCTTGTTGTCGACCACAAGCAAATAATCATTACGTAAATGCTATATTTCCTGACGGTATCCATGATGCGCACATCCTACGTGAGTGACAAACAGGTCAGGGATAGCAATCGGTCAGATGGTCACGGTTGGATGCTGGGAGATAAGGGATATGACATCGCCAGTTGGCTGATGACCCCGCTGTGTAATCCTATCACTGAAGCAAAGAAACGTTACAACGAAAGCTACATAGCGACACGCAACATCATCGAAAAGACAATTGGAGTCCTAAAGCAGCGCTTCAGATGCCTGGACCATTCTGGTGGCAGCCTAAAGTACCACCCTGACCAGGTCGTTGAGTTTATTGTGGTGTGTTGCATGCTTCATAACCTAGCTATCATCATTATAGGCAGTCCTTCGGAATCGAGGAAGACTTGCTTCTGCTCTTAGCATGAGTTCTTAGAGACTGTGGTTCTGGACAACCACCTGTCACAGGTGGGACAGATAGTCATTGAGGAAAAGGGTGGGCAGGGAGCCTGGTTTGCCGCCGCTCCTTCCGCTGCCTGCGCTTGATTTCTGCATGCTCTCGGCGACGATATTCGAGAAGTTCAGCGCCCTCCTGAATGCACTTCCTCCACTTATGGCGGTCTATGGCCAGGGACTCCCAGGTGTCAGTGGGGATGTCGCACCTTATCAGGAAGGCTTTGAGGGTATCCTTGTAACGTTTCCTTTGCTCGTTTGCCGTGGACGAGTTCCGAGTAGAGCGCTTGCTTTGGGAGTCTCGTGTCTGGCAGGCGAACTATGTGGTCTGCCCAGCGGAGCTGATCAAGTGTGGTCAGTGCTTCAATGCTGGGGATGTTGACCTGGACAAGGACGCTAATGTTTGTGCGTCTGTCCTCCCAGGGGATTTGTAGGATCTTGCGGAGACATCGCTGGTGGTATTTCTCCAGCGACTTGAGGTGTCTGCTGTACATGATCCACGTCTGAGCCATATAGGAGGGCAGGTATTACTATGCGCTTGGTGACAGTTTTGAGGGACTGGTCTTCAAACACACTTTTCCTCAGGCGGCCGAAGGCTGCACTGGCGCGCTGGAGGCGGTGTTGGATCTCGTCGTCAATGCCTGCTCTTGTTGATAGGAGGCTCCCGAGATAGGGGAAGTGGTCCACGTTGTCCAGGGCCAGGCCGTGGATCTTGATGTCTGGGGGGCAGTGCTGTGCGGCGAGGACCGGCTGGTGGAGGACCTTTGTCTTACTAATGTTTAGCGTAAGGCCCGTGCTTTCATACGCCTCGGTAAATACGTCGACTATGGCCTGGAGTTCAGCCTCTGTGTGCACAGGCGCAGGTGTCGTCCGTGTACTGCAGCTCGACAAGAGGTTGGAGTGGTCTTTGGACCTGGCCTGGAGACAGCGAAGGTTGAACAGCTTCCCACTGGTTCTGTAACAGGGAGCTTATCAACTGTGAGGTGCAGCATGGTAGCGAGAAAGATTGAGAAGAGGGTTGGGGCGATGACTCAGCCCTGCTTGACCCCGGTCCGGACGTAAATTGGGTCTGTGATGGATGCGTTGGTAAGGATCACAGCCTGCATGTCGCCGTGGAGCAGGCAGAGGATGGTGATGTACTTTTGGGAGCATCCGAAACTGAGGAGGACGCTCTATAGACCCTCGCCGTTGACAGTGTCAAAGGTCTTTGTAAGGTCGAAGAAGGCCATGTATAAGGGCTGGCGCTGTTCCTTGCATTTTTCTTGCAGCTGTCGCGCTGCAAAAATCATGTCCATTGTGCCCTGGAGGGGACGAAATCCGTACTGAGACTCCGGGAAGAGCTCCTCGGCCACGGTGATAAGACAGTTGAGGAGGACTCTACCGACAACTTTCCCAGCGGTTGATCACAGGGAGATTATTCTGTAGTTGCCGCAGTCGGACTTGTCCCCTTTTTTAAAGATGGTCACGATCACTGCGTGTCTAAGATCTCCCGACATGCTCTCCTCCCTCCAGATGAAAGAGGTGAGGTTGTGTATTCGCGCCAGTAAATCCTCTCCGCCATACTTCAGTGCCTCAGCAGGGATTCCATACGCTCCCGTAGCCTTGTTTTTTTAGCTGTCTTATGGCCTTTTCTACCTCGTGCAGCATTAGGGTCTCACTGAGGTGGTGGCGGGTAGCATGCTGCGGGATAGAGTTGAGAACACTCGAGTCAAAGGCAGAATCTCGATTGAGGAGATCTTCGAAGTGTTCCTTCCAGCAGGTGCTGACTGCCTCGGTGTCCTTGATGAGTGTTTCCCCGTTCTTAGCCAGGGGCGGGGCCTTGTTGGGAGTTTGGGCCATATGTGGCCTTGACTGCAGTGAAGAATCCTCGCACATCATGGCTGTCGGCCAGCTGCTGTATCTCCTATGCTTTCTCCATTCCCCACCTGTTCTTTAGGTCCCAGGTTTTTTGTTGGATCTTCGCCTTTAGCCGTCTGTAATGCTGCTTGCTGCTCCCGAGTTGGGTTGCTGTTTAAGGCTCAGAAATGCCCTGTGCTTGCTATGTATTGGCTCTTGAATCTCCTGATCATTCTCATCAAACCAGTCCTGGCGTTTCCTGGTTGAGTGACCGAGCGTCTCTTTGCAGACACTGGTTATGGAGGCCTGGAGGGCAGACCAAGCGCTGGACATTCTGCATCTCGGAGTCATCAAGGCACGCCAGGTTAGCTGTGAGGCGCTGACTGTAAAGGGCTCTCTTAGCTGGGTCCTTAAGTGCCCCGTCATTGACTTTTTTGCGACAATGCTTCTGCTCCCTTCGCTTTGGGACTATGTTGATGTCAATGATGGATCGGATTAGGTCGTGGTCCGTCTAGCAGCAGTCGTCAGCTCCTGTCATGGCACGGGTGATGCACGCATCCTTGCGATCCCTGGCTCGGACGATGACCTAGTCGAGCAGGTGCCAGTGTTTGGAGCGAGGGTGTTGCCACGATGCCTTGTATTTGTCCCTCTGGCAGAACACGCTGTTGGTGATGACAAGTTCATGCTCGAGACATTTTGTCAGGCGTAGGGTACTGCTGGAGTTGGTTTTCTCTACCCCCCTCTCTGCCATTCACGCCTCCCCAGAGGTTTGTGTCCCTGCCGACCCTGGCGTTGATGTCACCGAGAAGGATCAGTTTGTCGCCCGTGGGGACGCGGGACAGGGATTTTTCGAGGTTGGAGTAAAAACCCTCATCTGTTGCATCGAGTGTTGGGGCATAAGCACTGATGACTGTGGCGCACTGGTTCCGGGATAGGGTGAGTCGAAGCGCCATGAGGCATTAGTTAGCCCCACAGGGGGAGTCTTCGAGGCGGTCGACCAGCTCGTTTTTGATGGCGAAGCCGACTCCGTGGAGGCGGCGTTCTGTCTCTGGTTTCCCTTTCCAGAAGAAGGTGTAACCTCCACCTTGTCCCTTGAGCTGGCCTTCCCCTGCCCGCCGGGTCTTGCTTAGGGCTGCGATGTCAATAGCAAAGCGTCTTAAGTTCCCAGGCAACTATGGTGGTGTGGCGTTCCGATCTGTCGCTGTTAGGGTTGTCCATGAGGGTCCTGACATTCCAGGTCCCGAACTTCATGTTAGAGGAGTGGAATATTCCTGTGATTTATTTTAATGTGCGGTGATTGTTGCACACCGGCTACCACACAGGCTTAGCTGAGCGAGGTCTAAGTCCAGTGGCAAAGGGGTCCAGGATGACTGGAGACCAGGCACTGCTATATGGGCCTAATTGACTACAGCAAGGTGTTGGCCACAGGATCGGTGTTGGCTAGCGCCCTTGATGGTAGGTGGTCCCAGGCTTGGTTGGGGGCAGGCATTGAGGGGGCCAGTGGTGCACTGGGGTTCAGAATGAGGGGGTGGGGGGGGCTCACAGCCATTATACTCATCACGTGCTGGAGGAGGAGAGGAGACCAGGCCATCAGTGGGGAAGGAGAGGTCCAGATGGGAGGTGGTAGAGGCCCAATAGCCAGGTCCAGCCGGGAGGTCCAGGTCGCACCGAGTCGCCACAGGAGGGCCAGCCGGGAGGTCCAGGTCGCTATAAGGAGAGGACAACTAATGCCACATGGGGCTGCAGGTCCACCTCTGGAAGGAGGGGAGTCGGAAGAGCCAGCTGAGGAGGCTGGTGAGGACCTAGGGGAGGCCAATCAGCCTGGCGATCTAGCCATGGTGGTCCCCCCCCCCCCCCCCCCGGAAGACCAGTATCGCGGCTGCTAAGCTGTTGCGTTAGCAGCTCGTTTATGAACGATTTTCCTGAACTTAGATTGTGGATAGTCGCATTTACATTTACAGTTAAGATTAAGCAAAAGGTTGCATTTGCGTTGTAACGTTTTTGCCTTGCCTGCATAGGCCTGGCATTTGCATTAATGCTTAACTTAAGTAAACTTTTGTTACAATAATAGAATGCACAACAAATGCAGAAAAATTGTTAAATGTTATGCTTAACGTAACTATAAGAGAATGCACAACAGTTGCTAAACTCAATAAAAATTTTAACACGATTTTAGAAAATTTTTCTTTCAACGTCCTTTTCTCCACCCCACCCCAAACAACAGTGAACTTAAAAAAATTTAACATTAATATAGAAAAAAAACTATTTTCCACCCCCCCCCCTACCTGCAGCCACATTTCCCTCCAGGTCCTTTACCACCCTGTGTTTTAACACCACCCGGTCGTGCAGACAGAGACGAAGCTGGCGGGCAACGGCAAGACTTCCTGCCATGGTGGAGGTGTCAAAGTGGAAGGCGAATCATGTTGTTTGTCTTCCGAGTCTAGAGGAACTGTATCCTCCGTACTCACTTGAGTGCTAGAGGATCCACTTTGAACCAACTCGACGCCTTGGGGTACAGCGCTGTGTCCAGCCAGCAATGCATGCCGAAGGGCATTGGTTGTGGCGATCTGTTCTCTGATCCCCTCCAAGGTCTGTCGTGCTAACTCCGTTTGCATGACAGACCAGTTGAAGTTTGTGGAGAAGTGGCTCAACGTGTTGGAGAACTGATGGAACCCCTGGATAAGCTCGCGGCCGTTTCCGTGCACATGGAGATCAAGCACTCCGTCTGCCCTTCCAAGGTAGGCAATTGCTCACCTCGCTGACCCGACCTCCATGGGATCGTCGTGCGCAATATATCGCGCCTTGGCGTTGCTGGCTGCACACCGCTTGGTCCCGATGCCTCTTCCTGCTCAACAGAGATGACCGCAGGTTCATCTCTTTCCCCCCCCACCCCCTGCCCGCCCGCCCCCAACAATGGATGGATCCTGCAGGATCTCAGGATCGTCATGCTCCACCTGTTCCTCCTCCTCCTTCCTCTGCTTTCTGATTCCTTTTGCTCTGGTTCCTCTTTCTGTTTCCTCTTCCTCTGATTCCTCTTCCTATTTCCTCCATGTTCCTCTTCCTCTTTCTGCTTCCTCTTCCCCTTCTGTTTCCTCTTCCAGTTTCCTCTTTCCCTTCCTCTGTTTCACCTTCATCTTTCTGCTTCCACTTCCGCTTTCCGTTGCCTCCGCTTCCTCTTCCTTTTGTTTCATATGCTTCTTCTTCCTCTGCTTCCGCTTCCGCTGATTCTACATTCTCGTCCTCTGCTTCCTCCGAGATTGTGGGTGCAGCTGCTGGTTCCGGCTGGAGCTTATCAGGTTGACCTTAAAAATAAAAAAAAACACATGTTCTAATAAGCTCTGTAAAAATGTCATAACGGTGAACATTAACGAGACGTTTCATATCAATACTTTTCACTACCCCAGAAAGCTGTAGTGGCTACATCCCCTCCTGCTTATGCACAAGGGCTGCATGCATGCGTATATCATTCGTATATCATAAATACATCACAAGTATATGGCATTATAATTACAGGACATTACATCAGTTACTTATTTAAGTTTTTAATACTGTTTGATACATTACACACAACTCACGAAACGCATGGTTGGGTTCGGCCAGACCACGGGTGGTGGCTGAACCGCTGTCATGTCCAACCAGCGAGGCCGGATGCATCTCAATTTCACTTAAAGGCTGCGGTTGAGCAGAGCCGCCCCCCCCCCCCCCCCCCCCCCCATCCGCCTTTGCTCAGAACGATTGATAGATGTCATCTTCTGCAAACGAGAAAAGAGCATGGTATGGCATAAGCTAATGGACTTGATAGTATCTTAATAAAAATTTGCATGCATCAGAAAAATATTAAAGCTAAAATATAAAATGCAACTTACTCTTGCTGCAGCAACCAAGCTATTCCAGTGTTTTCTGCACTGGTCAGGCTCCCTCGCCTCATGGAATGCAGACGTTACCATGTCTGCAATCTTCCCCCCAAATTTTTTTTATAGACACTGGGTGGAGGTTTCCCATGCACACCCCGTGTCAAGTCAGCCCACCTAGCATGCACCTCGTTCACCAGGGTCTCGTTTGCATTATCGCTGAAGGGTTTTACCCTTTTCCTCAGTCAAATTCAGCTGACATTTTTATAGTACTTATATTACTTATAGTACTTTTATTTTTATAGTAATTGCATTTATAGCACTTATATTTATACTTATAATAACAATCGATCCAATTCCCCCTCTAACTCGCTGACTTCCTCCACTCTCTCCTCTTTCTTCTCCACCCTGTACCTTCTGAGCATGTGTGACGGCCCAAAAAAAATCTCTCGTGCGCAGAAGGCCGTTGCAAGGGAAGCTTTTGACTTCCTTGTTCGATGGACGAACGAGACATCGCCGAAAAATCAGATCGTCCAGTCCACATCACCAGCTTGAGGCAGAGTGGAAAATCGCAACAAAAAAAAATGTGCCATGTACCAGCGATCAGTAAGGCTGAGATGTCCTACATTGCTGGAACAAGGGCCATTTTTGGGGGGCGATGGCCACCTAGTGGAAAGTCTAGCCCTATGAATCTGCATTTGAGGCATAGTATCTGGAAGTGGACGGGGGAGTGAGAGACTTGGGACCTAAGGTTACAAGTGTCAGATTGGCTTATTTGGCAGGACATGTTACGATCCTGGAGTTAATTTTGGCAGAAGACCTCACTGTCCGCTGCCTTAGATGGGTCTGAAGGGTGTGGGTTGAGCACAACAGTTGTATCAAACCACTGCAACGGTTCGCAAAGGTGGTTTTAAGTAGGTATGAAATATAGAGTAGAACTATTATGATGAATCCATATAAAAACATAGTAACGCCCCTGTTGGAGTACTGTATACAGTTTTGGTATCCAATTTACAAGAAGAATATGAAGGCAATAGAGTATACACTGCAGCTTCACTGGGATGCTGCCTAGCATGAAGAAATATAACGACAAAGAAAGATGACTTGAAAAGTTTGGACTGTTTTTAAACACCTAGCAATTCATCCTGTAATCGCCTCTATTAGAACAGAGGAGATTATGGGATGATTTAATAAAGTTGCTTAAAATTATGAAAGGATGGGGAAGGGTAGATAGAAACTCTGTTTCCGGTGATTGAGTGGTCTAGAATGAAGGTACATAGATGCAAGATATTTAGGACCGAGAACAGGAAAAAAATTGAGGCTGTGGAATGCACAATGGAGTTGGTGATTAAAGCATAAACCATGTCAATATTTAAGAATAGGTTAGATAGGTGGTTGAAAGAAAACTGAATCAAGGCACATGGGATTAGGGCTACTGTACAGTCGTGTCGAAGATAAATAATAAAATGGACTGGCTGGGCTGAATGACCGGTTTGTGTTGTAATTTCTATGTAATTGGATAGCTGCTGTAAAATATGGAAATTACTTTTTACAGTACAGGATGCTAGCATGAATAGGGGAATACTTATTTTTTTAAGTATTGCAATTTAGATGTTAATTTCTGTTCCATTTTTGTAAAATACACAGACTCTACACGTCAACTAGAGTATGTCAGTGGTGAAAGGCTGTACACTAGGCAAATATACTTTGTTACTGTACTGGTGTTGCCAGCTGATTGAGTTAATTGAAGTCTGTTCAGGTCCTCTATTTCCGCTGTAGCTCACTGCAGAAAGTATGTAGTCTTGGCCTATTGAATTCTACCTCTTTTTAATAAACAAAATTACTAATTATTATACTGTGAAAAGGTTACTTTTTTCACCACATGAATTGTTGCTGTAGAAGTTGGCATTCACTTTATTGATCAAGGTGTTGACTGTTACGAAATTCTGAAACCTTCTATGTGCAATTGTCCAGTGTTTTTTTTCTTAGAAAGTAATATTGCCTTGGCAGAACAAAGGGTCATCTGACTTGATGGGAACAGCTGGCTGTGTTGAATAGGCAGGAAATTCCAGATTGAGAATGAGGGCTTTGTTTTGAGCGCACTCTGGTCGGCTGCTGTCGACATGTGGCATTTTGAGGAAGACGGGCACAGGAAGTGATTTATCTGGAATGCTGTACACAATTGTAGGAAATGCAAACAAAGTGCCTTGGTTAACTTCAGCATTGGCATCTGCCATCTTAACTGTTTAGTTGCTTGACAGTCTGTTAACATTTCAGTGTTGGCTGTACACAGAAGTAATGTTCCTGATCACAATAAGTGATCTAAGTTCTGTTTTTTATTGCTGGGGAGGGAGAAAGGTTGTGTTCACTATACAAAAAGCATTTTCTCAAATACTGTTTGGAGGTGCTGTTAATGTTTACTTTTTCCTAAGATGTGTAATAAAAGACTAGATACATGCAAATGATTTTTAAAAATTATTTCCTGGGATGTGGGCTTCGCTGGCAAGGCCAGCATTTATTGCCCATCCCTAGTTGCCTTTGAGAAGGTGATGGTGAGCTGCAATTCTTGTGGTGAAGGTACTCACAGTTACGGTGGGAGTTTCAGGATTTTGACCCAGCGACGATGAAGGAAGGGCGATAAATTTCCAAGTCATAATGGTATGCAACTTGGAGGGGAACTTGCAGGTGATGTTTTCCATGCCCATGTCCTTCTAGGTGGTAGAGTTTGAGGGTTTGGGAGGTACTGTCGAAGAAGCCTTGGTGAGTTGCTGCAGTGCACCTTGTAGATGGTACAAACTGCAGCCACAGTGCACGAGTGGTGGAGTGAGTGAACGTTTAAGGTGGTGGATGGGGTGCCGATTAAGCGGGTTGCTTTGTCCTTAATGGTGTCGAGCTTCTTGAGCATTATTGGAGCTACACTCATCCAGGCAAGTGGCGAGTATTCCGTCACACTCCTGATTTGTGGCTTGTAAATGCTGGAATGGCTTTGGGGAGTCAGAAGGTGAGAGACACTCAGAATACCCAGCCGTTGACCTCTTGTAGTCACAATATTTATGTGGCTGGTCCAGTTGAGATTCTGGTCAATGGTGACCCCCAGGATGTTGATGGTGGGGGCATTTGGCGATGGTAATGCAGTTGAGTGTCAAAGGGCAGTGGTTAGACTCTCTTGGTGATGGTCATTGCCCGGCACTTGTGTGATGCAAATGTTACTTGCCCCCTATTAGCCCAAGCCTGAATGTTGTCCAGATCTTCCTGCATGCGGGCATGGATTACTTCATTATCTGTGGAGTTGCGAATGTACAGTATTAATTTCCAATCATCAACGAAAATCATCACTTCTGACCTTGTGATGGAGGGAAGGTCATTGATGAAGCAGCTGAAGATGGTTGGGCCTAGGGCACTCTCCTGAAGAACTCCTGCAATGATGTCCTGGGACTGAGATGATTGACCTCCAACAATCATAACCAACTTCCTTTGTGCTAGGTATGACTCCAGCCAGTGGGCTGCCCCCCACCGCCCGATTTCCATTGACTTCAGTTTTACTGTGGGTTCTTGATGCCACACTCTTGTCAAATGCTGCCTTCATGTCAAGGGCAGTCACACTCACCTCACTGTAGGAATACAACAACAACTTGTATTTATATAGTGCCTTTAATGGCTGGAGGAGTGAGGCCTTGGAGGAATTTGAAAATAAAGCTGAGAATTTTGAAAGCACGGCGTTGCATAACCGGAAGCCAATGTAGGTCAGCGAGCACAGGGGTAATGGGTGAGCAGGACTTAGTGCGAAATAGGACACGGGCAGTCGAGTTTTGGATCACATCTAGTTTATATCGTGCAGAATGTGGGAGGCCAGCCAGGAGTGCGTTGGAATAGTCAAGTCTAGAGGTAATAAAGGCATGGATGAGGGCTTCAGCAGCAAATGAGCTGAGGCAAGGCCGGAGATGGCGACGTTATGGAGGTGGAAATAGACGGTCTTAATTATGCTGCAGATATGTGGTCGAAAGCTCATTTCAGGTCATATAGGACACCAAGGTTGCTAACAGTCTGGTTCAGCCTCAGACAGAAGTTGGGGAGAGGGATGGAGTCAGTGGTTAGGGAACGGAGTTCGTGGCGGGGACCGAAAACAATGGCTTCGGTCTTCCCAATATTCGGACTGAAAACAATGGCTTCGGTCTTCCCAATATTCAATTGCAGAAAATTTCTGCTCATCCAGAACTGGATGGCAGACAAGTAGTCTTGACAATTTAGAGACCGAGGAGGGGTCGAGAAAAGTGGTAGAGCTGGGTGTCATCAGCGTACATGTGGAAACTGACGGTATTTTCGGATGATGTCGCCAAGGGGCAACGTGTAGATGAGAAATAGGAGGGGGCCAAGGATAGATCCTTGGGGGACACCAGAGGTAACAATGCAGGGGTGGGAAGGGAAGCCATTGCAGGTGATTCCCTGGCTACGATTAGATAAGAATGGAACCAGGCGAGTGCAGTCCCACCCACCTGAACAACGTAAGCACTCCCTTGAAATCGGACGTCTTGCTTCCATTCCAAAAGTGAGTTCTCAGGTGATTGAATAGTCCAATACGGGAATTACAGTCTCTGTCACAGGCAGGACAGACAGTCGTTGGAGGAAAGGGTGGGTGGGGAGTCTGGTTTGCCGCACGCTCCTTCCACTGCCTATGCTTGTTTTCTGCATGCTCTCGGCAACGAGACTCGGTGCTCAGCGCCCTCTCGGATGATTTTCTCCACTTAGGGTAGTCTTTGACCAGGGATTCTCAGGTGTCAGTGGGAATATTGCACTTTATCAAGGAGGCTTTGAGGGTGTCCTTGAAACATTTCCTCTGCCCAACTGGGGCTCGCTTGCCATGTAGGAGTTCCGAGTAGTGTGCTTGCTTTGGGTCATGTAAAAGGCTGCAGACAAGTCAAGAAAGGCAAGGAGGGATAGTTTGCCTCTGTCACAGTCACAAAGGATATCATTTGTGACTGACCGCCGTTTCGATACTGTGGCAGGCGCGGACACCACATTGGAAGGTTTCAAACATGGAATTGTGAGAAAGGTGGGCACGGATTTGGGAGGCGACAGCATGTTCAAGGATTTGAGAGGCAAGGGAGGTTGGAGTTGGGGTGGTAGTTTTCAAGGATGGAGGCGTTGAGGGTTGGTTTCTTGAGAGGGGTGATGACGGCAGATTTGAGCGAGCGAGAGAGAGAACCGTTAACAACGTCAGCTAACATTGGATCCAGAAAAGGGGTGTGGTCAGTTTTGTGGGAATAGGATCAAGGGAGCTGGAAATGGATCTCATGGACAGGATGAGCTCAAACGTCATGAGGGGAGTTAGGAGAAAAACTGGAGGAAGATGTGAGGCTAGGGCAGGGGGCTTCTTTGGAGGAAGTTTGGCCCGGTGGGCTTAGGGGAAGGGCAGAGGCAGCCAAACGGATGGTCTCATTCTTGCAGACACAAGTTTGTGAGCTCCACACACTTGCGTCTCATTACATAATTCATCTCTTTCGTCCGTGTTTGGACCAAGGCTGTAATGAGGTCTGAAGCCGAGTCGTCCTGACAGGACCCAAACTGACCATTGGTGAGTAAGTGCCACTTGCTAGCACTGTCGATGATACCTTCCATCACCTGGCTGAAGATTGAGAGAACAGACTGTAATGGCCAGATTGGATTTGTCCTACTTTTTGTGGACTTAACATACCTGGGCAGTGTTGTATTTGTACTAGAACAACTTGGCTAGAGGTGCAGCTACTTCTGGAGCACAAGTCTTCAGCCCTACAACCGGGATGTTGTTGGGGCCCATAGCCGTTGCTTTATCCAGTGCAATCAGCCATTTCTTTATCAAGTGGAATGAGTCGAATTAGCTGAAGACTGGCTTCTGCGATAGTGGGGACCTCAGGAGGAGGCCGATTATAGATCATCCACTTGGCACTTCTGGCTGAAGATGGTTGCAAAAGTTTTAGCCTTGTCTTTTGCACTCACGTGCTGTGCTCCGCCATCATTGAGGATGGAGATATTCATGGAGCCTCCTCCTATTGGTGGTTTAATTATCCACCAGCATTCATGACTGGATGTAGCAGGATTGCAGAGCTTTGATTGTACGATCACTTAGCTTTGTGTATAGCATGCTGCTTTCACTGAGCATGTGTGTAGTTCTGTGGTGCAACTTCCCCAGGTTTGGCATCTCATTTTTAGGTGCGTCTGGCGCTGCTCCTAGCATGCTCTTCCCCACTCCTCATTGAGGGTTGGTCCCCTGGCTTGATGGTAGAGTGAAGGATATGCCGGGCTATAAGGTTACAGATTGTGGTGGAATACAATTCTGCTGCTGGTGGCCCACAGTGCCTCATGGATACCCGGTTTTGAGTGCTGCATCTGTTATGAGTACAGTGATAGTGCCACATTGCTTGTCCTCTGTGAAAACAGGACTTAGTCTGTGCGGTGGTCACTGTTAACAATGCTGTCGTGGACAGATGCATCTGCGACAAATAGATTGGTGAGGACGAGGTGAAATAGATAAATAGATTTTTTCCCTCGAGTTGGTTATCTTCCATTATAGGCAGTCCCTCGAAATCGAGGAAGATTTGCTTCCACTCTAATTCCCGCATTGGACTGTACAGTCACCTGAGAACTCATTTTTACAGTCTCTGTCACAGGTCAGACAGACAGTCGTTGAAGGAAAGGGTGGGTGGGGAGTCTGATTTGCTGCACACTCCTTCCGCTGCCTGCGCTTGTTTTCTGCATGCTCTCGGCGACGAGACTCGATGCTCAGCGCCCTCCCAGATGCTCTTCCTCTACTTAGGGCGATCTTTGGCCAGGGATTCCCAGGTGTCAGTGGGGATGTTGCATTTTATCAAGGAGGCTTTGAGGGTGTCCTCTGCCTGGTGCTCGCTTGCTGTGTAGGAGTTCCGAGTAGAGCGCTTGCTTTGGGAATCTTGTGTTAGACGTGCGGACAATGTGGCCCGCCCAACGGAACTGGTCGAGTGTGGTCAGTGCTTCGATGCTGGGAGTGTTGGCCTGATCGAGAACACTGATGTTGGTGCGTCTATCCTCCCAGGGGATTTGCAGGATCTTGCGGAGACACTGTTGGTGGTATTTCTCCAGCGATTTGAGGTGTCTGCTGTGTATGGTCCACGTCTGAGCCATACAGGAGGGTGGGTATCACTACAGCCCTGTAGACCATAAGCTTGGTGCCAGTTTTGAGGGCCTGATCCTCGAGAGAACACTTTCTCAGGTGACCGAAGGCTGCGCTGGCACACTGGAGGCTGTGTTGGACCACCATCTTACCAGTAAAACCAGTAAAAATTTATCTTCAGTTTCAAATGAATGTTTATAGGTGTTACCTGAAATGGGTTTGCAGGCACAGAATCACTCATATATTATGTAGCATATATAACACGAGCTTAGTAAGCAATCATTTTAGGTGAACGCTTACTCATCACAAACTATATTATATGTTTAGGACTTGGCAATCTGTTAGTACCATCGTGCATCTTTTTCTCTGTAGATGTATGTAATGTTTGGAAAAATATATTTTCTTCTCTGGTTGTGAGGAACAGAATTTGTAGCAGTTATTCACTGCACTCCATCCAAGCTCCCAGATAAATTTTTTTAAGTGCAATTCCACTTTCAGTATCCAAACTCAACAGCCTGGCTCTATGCTAGCTGACATTATAAAAGGCTCTTTCTCTTCAGGCACAGTATGCCTTCCAAAACTGTTACCCCAACCCCCTTCTCAAAAACCCCCCACCCTCAATATCGACTCTTGTAACCACCCACCATATCTCCCACCTCCCTTACCTCTCAAGTTCTTGACCATATTGTATCCCAGATCCATCTCCTATAACTGCCTGCTTGATCCCTCTGATCAAATTTGTGCCTCTTACAATACTGAAAAGGGCCTAACCAAAGTCACAAACAACATAATACTGACCATGGTGCATTAGGCAATCTTGATCTCCTACAGCCTTAACACCCTCCTTCAAGAATTTCCTCTATTGTCCAGGTTGGTAGGCCTCCCTTTGCTTGGTTTCAGTCTTGCCTATCTGATCATGTCTAGAGCATCTCTCCCAACAACTTCTTTCTACCCAGTGCTATCACCTCATGGGGTGAGGATAAAGAAAAGACAGATACAGAGGGCTCAAAACTGCAGAAAACCTAGAGGAGTATGGAAAGTGCAGGGGTGAAATTAAAAAGGAAATTAGGAAAGCAAAGAGGGAATGAAGAAATATTAGCAAGGAAAACCCAGATGTTTTTTTAAGTGCTTTAAGAGTAAGAGGATAACTTTTAATTAAAAAAAAAAGAGTAGGGCCTATTGGGGACCATAAAGGTAACCTGTGTGTGGAGGCAGAAAGTATGGTTCTTAATGAATACTTTGCGTCTGTTTTCACGAGAGGGACGACGCAGATATTGCAATTAGGGAGAAGGTGTGTGAATTATTGGATGAAATAAACTCAGAAGAAACATAAAAAATATGTGCCGGAGTAGGCCATTCGGCCCTTTGAGCCTGCACCACCATTCAATATGATTAAGGGGTTTAGCATCTTTGAAAGTGGATAAATCCCCAGGCCCAGATTAAATGTATCCCAGGCTGTTGAGAGTAGCAAAACAGGAAATAGCAGAGGCTCTGACCATCATTTTCCAATCCTCTCTGGCTACAGGTGTGGTGCCGCAGGAGTTGAGGACTGCTAACGTACCGTTGCTTAAACAGAGAGAAAGGGATAGACTAAGTAATTACAGGCCAATCAGCCCAACCTCAATGGTGGGAAAATTATTGAAAAAATTCTGAGCGACAGGATAAATCTTCATTTAGGAAGACACTGATTAATCAAGCACAGTCAGTATGGATTTGTTAAGGGTAGGTCCTGTTTGACTAATTTGATTGAATTTTTTGAGGAGGGTCGATGAGGGCAGTGCTTTTGATGTAGTCTACATGGATTTTAGCAAAGCTTTTGATAAGGTCCTACATGAGAGACTGGTCACAAAAGTAAAAGCGCATGGGATCCAAAGCAAAGTGGCAAGTTGGATCCAAAATTGGTTGAGGCAGGAAGCAAAGGGTAATGGTCGGTGGGTGTTTTTGTGACTGGAAGGCTATATCCAGTGGTGTTCCGCAGGGCTCATTACCAGGTGCCTTGTTTTTTGTGATATATATCAATGATTTGGACTTGAATGTGGGGGCATGATTAAGAAGTTTACAGATGACACAAAAATTGGCTGTGGTTGATAATGAAGAAAGCTGCGGACTGCAGGAAGATATCAATGAACTGGTCAGGTGGGCAGAACAGTGGCAAATGGAATTCAATCCGGAGAAGTGTCAGGTAATGCATTTGGGTAGAGCTAGCAAGGGAATACACAATAAATGGTAGGACACTGAAGTGTACAGGAACAGAGGGACCTTGGAGTGCATGTTCACAGATCCCTGAAGGTAGCAGGCCAGGGAGATAAGGTGGTTAAGAAGGCATATGGGATACTTGCCTTTATTAGTCGAGGCATAGAATATAAGAGCAGTTGTGATGCCTGAAACATCATGATTGGATACCCTCTACCCATCAACAGCTATGTTATCTCCTGGAAGAGGCAAGAAAACCATTTTAAAAACACAAGGCCAGGATATCATTAAGTTTGTCACTTTATAATTCAAAATATGTGCACGGTTTCTACTAGACAAGTTGCCAATCATAGGGAGGGGTTCTAAGAACATAAGAACATAAGAAATAGGAGCAGGATTAGGCCATTTGGCCCCGCAAGCCTGCTCCGCCATTTAATAAGATCATGGCTGATCTGATCATGGACCCAGCCCGCTCCCCATAGCCCTTTATTCCCTCATCGCTCAAAAATCTGTCTATCTCCGCCTTAAATATATTCACTGATCCAGCTCTCTGGGGCAGAGAATTCCACAGATTTACAACCCTCGGAGAAGAAATTTCTCCATCACAAATTTTAAATGGGCGACCCCTTATTCTGAAACTATACCCCATGGTTCTAGATTCCCCCACGAGGGGAAGCATCCTCTCGGCATCTACCTTGTCAAGCCCCCTCAGTATCTTATGTTTCAGCCTTGTCAAGCCCCCTCAGTATCTTATGTTTCAGTAAGATCAGCTCTCATTCATCTAAACTCCAATGAGCATAGGCTCAACCTTTCCTCATAAGGCAACCCCTTCCCCTCAGGAATCAACATAGTGAACCTTCTCTGAACTGTCTCCAATGCAAGTATATCCCTATTTAATAAGTCCAAAACTGTACGCAGTAGTCTAGGTGTTGCCTCACCAATACCCTGTACAGTTGTAACAGGACTTCTCTGCTTTTATACTCCATCCCCTTAGCCTTTACTGCAAACATTCCATTTACCTTCCTGATTACTTGCTGTACCTACATTCTGACTTGTAGGGCCCAAGTTTCCACACAATAAAAAAGGCGCCCGTTTTTCGCGCCTAAAACGGCACCGGAAAAAAACTCGCGATTCTGGAGAGCCCTGCAGCTCCTTGTCTGTTTGGCGTGGCGCCCAGGGGGGGGCGGAGCCTACACTCGTGCCGATTTTGTAAGTGGGAGGGGGCGGGTACTATTTAAATTAGTTTTTTTTCCTGCCAGCAACCTTGCGCGTGCGCGTTGGAGCGTTCGCGCATGCGCAGTGTGAAGGAATCATTGGCACTCGGCCATTTTTGTAGTTCTTTGTAGCTGAACATTTTTGAACATTTTTTTTAATAAAAGCACATTGCCATCAGCACTGAGGCTTCCTGCAGCCTTCTCACTGTCTCCTTCCCGCCCGCCGTCGGGAACGTCTCCCCCCCCCCCCCCCCCCCCCTTCCGCTGCGGTTGGGCCCGCCTCCCCCCCCCCCCCCCCCCCCCCCCAACCGTCGGGAACGAACTTGTGAGGCTGGCTGAAGCACTTTCACACAGGTAGGAAGATGGTTTATTTAATCTTTTCTTTGCTTATAAATGTTTATTCAGGTTGGATTTATTTGTATAATATTTGTAGAAGTATAAATAAGGATTTATTGTAGAATTTAATGACTTCCCTTCCCCCCCCTCCACCTAGTTCTGGACGCCTAATTTGTAACCTGCGCCTGATTTTTTAAATGTGTAGAACAGGTTTTTTCAGTTCTACAAAACTCTTCACTTGCTCCATTCACTTTAGTTTGGAGTACGTTTTCACTGTGGAAACTTTCAAATCAGGCGTCAGTGGCCGGACACGCCCCCTTTTGAAGAAAAAATTCTGTTCCAAACTAGAACTGTTCTACCTGACTAGAACTGCAGAAAAAAAAAATGTGGAGAATTGCGATTTCTAAGATAGTCCGTTCTCCACCAGTTGCTCCTAAAAATCAGGCGCAAATCATGTGGAAACTTGGGCCCTTTGTGTTTCATGCACAAGGACCCCCAGGTCTGTCTGTCATGCAGCATTTTGTAGTTTCTCTCCATTTAAATAAAAACAATTATTTTTCCTGCTAAAATGGATAACCTCACACTTTCCCACATTGTACTCCATCTGCCAAATGTTTGCCCACTCACTTAGCCTGTCTGTATCCCTTTGAAGAATTTTTGTGTCCTCCTCACAACTTGCTTTCCCACCCATCTTTGTATCATCAGCAAACTTGAATCCACTCAGTCCCTTCCTCCAAGTCATTAATATAAATTGTGAATAGTTGAGGCCCCAGCACCGATCCCTGTGGCACCCCACTATTCGCCGTTTGCCAACTGGAAAATTACCCCATTAGTTTCTGATTGCCAACCTGAGAATGAACCATTTCTCCTGATTCTCTGTTTTCTGTTAGTTAGCCAATCCTCTATCCATGCTAATATATTACCCCTAATCCCATGAGCCTTTATCTTGTGCAGTAACCTTTTATGTAGCACCTTATCGAATGCCTTCTGGAAATCCAAATACACCATATCTACTGGTTCCCCCTTATCCACCTTGCTCGTTACATCCTCAAAGAACTCCAGCAAATTTGTCAATCACAAAACCATTCTGGCTCTGCTTAACTGTATTCTTTTCCAGATGTCCTGCTACTGCTTCCTTAATAATGAACTCCAGCATTTTCCCAACGACCGATGTTAGGCTAACTGGTTTATAGTTTCCTGCTTTCTGTCTGCGTCCTATTTTAAATAGGAGCGTTACATTTGCGGTTTTCCAATCTGCTGAGACCTCCCCAAAATCCAGGGAATTTTGGTAGATTACAACCAATGTAGCCACTATCTCTGCAGCCACTTCTTTTAAGACCTTAGGATGCGAGTCATCAGGTCCAGGGGACTTGCACTTCTCTAAACTGGAGAGAAAATGTAACTATCTGTGCATTTATGTTCTATAAAGCTTTATCATTCCAGCAGACGATCAAATTTGAGGATAGCCTTCTACATTCTAGAATCCACACTCTTCAAGTTCAGAGATGTAGCTGAGCTGTCAGTTTCCCCCCCCCCCTCCCACCACCAAAAAGATGACTAAAGCAGGATCATAGACATTGTTTTTTAAACATGATATTCATTTTCATACTAAGAGTCCAAAGTTGTTAAAATGCAGTTGGTGTCATTTATTAATCCAATAAGTCTGCGCAGATGCGCCCAGTGATGACTTGCATACTCCTGATTGTGGAACTGTTCCAGAAAATTGCTTGGAGCTCTCACTCGTACATAGAAAGTTTAAATGCAGAGTTCGTCATTGTTTGCCAACCAGACCTGCAGGAGTGTGTGTTAAGCCATGGGAAATATGACTTCCCTGTTGCTACTCCACTACACCTTCTACAAATCTTCGTGCTACCAGCAGCCGCCGAGATCATTTTCATTAGACAGTTCGTCATGTTGCACTCCTTATAGATGCTATCTTTTATTCAGTTAAAAATATAATTACTTATTATTAATCTGGAGCACACCATTGGGAATTGATCACCGAAGCTTGGTAAGAGTATGCAGCACAAGAGACCTGAAACAGTTTTAAAAAAAAAAAATAGTCAATCAGCTGATCAAAATTAATTAATGTTAACTGCAAGTTGTACACATTTTTTAACATTGAGAGCTTAAATTACTTCCTTTCCCCCAATTGTTGGCTGCTGTATAATGAGTAATATTTTCGGTACTGAAACAACCTTTGCATTTGGAGAAATGCAGGTTCTATCCCCACCCTGCTGATGCCATCTGTACTGCTGACTGGCGAGACGAGTTTTTTTTTGCCCATGGGGAAAAGTGGAGAACTAATTCAATATCCACTGCTGTTGTATGCCTCCCATTGGCTTATTTCAAAGTGATGTTGACAGCAGGTGCTTTATAAGAACATAAGAAATAGAACAGGAGTAGGCCATACGGCCCCTCGAGCCTGCTCCGCCATTCAATAAGATCATGGCTGTCAAGCCCCATCATAATCTTCTACGTTTTGATAAGATCACCTCTCATTCTTCTGAATTCCAATGAGTAGAGACTCGACCTTTCCTCATAACTCAACCCCCTCATCCCCGGAATCAACCTTGTGAACCTTCTCTGAACTGTCTCCAAAGCAAGTATATCCTTTCGTAAATATGGAAACCAAAACTGCACGCAGTATTCTAGGTGTGACCTCACCAATACCTTATATAGTTGTAACAAAACTTCCCTGCTTTTATACTCCATCCCCTTTTGAAATAAAGGCCAAGATACCATTGGCCTTCCTGATCGCTTGCTGTACCTGCATACTATCCTTTTGTGTTTCGGGCACAAGTACCCTCGGGTCCCACTGTACTGCAGCACTTTGCAATCTTTCTCCATTTAAATAATAACTTGCTCTTTGATTTTTTTTTTGCCAAATGCATGACCTCACATTTTCCAACATTATACTCCATCTGCCAAATTTTTTGCCCACTCACTTAGCCTGTCTGTCCTTTTGCAGATTTTGTGTCCTCCTCACACATTGTTTTTCTTCCCATCTTTGTATCGTTTGCAAACTTGGCTACGTTATACTCAGTCCCTTCTTCCAAGTCATTAATATAGATTGTAAATAGTTGGGGTCCCAGCACTGATACCTGCAGCACCCCACTAGTTACTGGTTGCCAACCAGAGATGAACCATTTATCCCGACTCTCTGTTTTCTGTTAGTTAGCCAATCCTCTATTCATGCTAATATATTACCCCCAACCCCGTGAACTTTTATCTTGTGCAGTATGTGGCACCTTTTATGTGACACCTTGTCAAATGCCTTCTGGAAGTCCAAATACACCACATCCACCGGTTCCCCTTTATCCACCCTGTTCGTTACATCCTCGAAGAACTCCAGCAAATTTGTCAAACATGACTTCCCTGTCATAAATCCATGCTGACTCTGCCTGACTGAATTTTGCTTTTCCAAATGTCCTGCTACTGCTTCTTTAATAATGGACTCTGCAACATTTTCCCAACTACAGATGTTCGGCTAACTGGTCTATAGTTTCCTGCTTTTTGTCTGCCTCCTTTTTTAAATAAGGGCGTTACATTTGCAGTTTTCCAATCTGCTGGGACCTCCCCAGAATCCAGGGAATTTTGGTAGATTACAACCAATGCATCAACAATCCCTGCCACTACTTCTCAAGACCCTAGGATGCAAGACATCAGGTCCAGGGGATTTATCTGCCTTTAGTCCCATTATCTTAGAGTACCACCTCCTTTGTGATTGTGTTAAGTACCCCCCGCTCCCCTATAGCCCCTAGACTAACCATTGTCGGAATATTGTTCGTGTCCTCTACCATAAAGACTGATACAAAATATTTGTTCAGAGTTTCTGCCATCTCCATGTTCCACATTACTAATTCCCTGGTCTCATCCTCTAAGGGACCAACATTTACTTTAGCCACCCGTTTCCTTTTTATATAACAATAGAAACTCTTGCTATCTGTTTTTATATTTTGCGCTAGTTTACTTTCATAGTCTGTCTTCCCTTTCTTCATCATCATCATCATAAGTAGTCCCTTGAAACGAGGATGACTTGCTTCCACGACAAAAAAGGATGAGTTCACAGGTGTTTGAATGAAGGACCTAATATTCCAGAACCCGAACTACATCTTGAAGGGTGGAAGATGCCTGTGCATGGATTTTTTTTAACGCGTGGTGGCCGTTGCACACCAGCCACCACACGGTCCAGTGGCAAGGGTTATCCAAGACGACTGAATAGCTTTACAGGTGCTTTATGGAGAACTGGTCGATGGCAGAACAGTGCAGGGCAGAAAACAGGTGATACAAAGACACACTAAAGATTCACCTGACTCATTGCAACTTGGTCGTTGATTCTTGGGGAAACCCTGGTCACTGACCGAGGCCAATAGTATGCTGAAGTGAGAGGAATAAAGGGCTTTGAGCTGCAACGCCATACCAGTGTTACATAGAAACATAGAAAATAGGTGCAGGAGTAGGCCATTCAGCCCTTCGAGCCTGCACCGCCATTCAATGAGTTCATGGCTGAACATGCAACTTCAGTACCCCATTCCTGCTTTCTCACCATACCCCTTGATCCCCCTAGTAGTAAGGACGTCATCTAACTCCTTTTTGAATATATTTAGTGAATTGGTCTCAACAACTTTCTGTGGTAGAGAATTCCACAGGTTCACCACTCTCTGGGTGAAGAAATTCCTAAATGGCTTCCCCCTTATCCTTAGACTGTGTCCCCTGGTTCTGGACTTCCCCAACATTGGGAACATTCTTCCTGCATCTACCCCCGTCAGAATTTTAAACGTTTCTATGAGGTCCCCTCTCATTCTTCTGAACTCCAGTGAATACAAGCCCAGTTGATCAGTCTTTCTTGATAGGTCAGTCCCGCCATCCCGGGAATCAGTCTGGTGAACCTTCGCTGCACTCTCTCAATAGCAAGAATGTCCTTCCTCAGGTTAGGAGACCAAAACTATAGACAATACTCCAGGTGTGGCCTCACCAAGGCCCTGAACAACTGTAGCAACACCTCCCTGCCCCTGTACTCAAATCCCCTCGCTATGAAGACCAACATGCCATTTGCTTTCTTAACCGCCTGCTGTACCTGCATGCCAACCTTCAATGACTGATGTACCATGACACCCAGGTCTCTTTGCACCTCCCCTTTTCCTAATCTGTCACCATTCAGATAATAGTCTGTCTCTCTGTTTTTACCACCAAAGTGTGGCAAGATGAGAGAGACAGAATGACTAGCAAAGTCAGAGGGATAAACAGGAGAGACCCCCCCCCCCCCCAGGAATGAGGCTTGTACTAGACAATTGATTTGCATATTGGCGTGAGTAGTAAACCACTTCCGCCTTTGTTGGTACCCTCATCCTCTGGTTTGAGGCACACACTACTACTGCTACTAATGAATCATCATCATAGGCAGTCCCTCAAAATCGAGAGACTTGCTTCCACTCTCAAAATGAGTTCTCAGGTGACTGAACCGTCTAATACGGGAATTACAATCTCTGTCACAGGTGTGACAGACAGTCGTTGAAGGAAAGGGTGGGTGGGGAGTCTGGTTTGCCGCACGTTCCTTCCGCTGCCTGCGCTTGGTTTCTGCATGCTCTCGGCGACGAGATTTGCTCAGCGTTCTCCCGGATGCACTTCCTCCACTTAGGGCGGTCTTTGGCGAGAGACTCTCAGGTGTCGGTGGGGATGTTGCATTTTATCAAGGAGGTTTTGAGGGTGTCCTTGAAATGTTTCCTCTGCCCACCTGGGGCTCGCTTGCCATATAGGACTTCTGAGTAGAGGGCTTGCTTTGGGAGTCTTGTCAGGCATGCGAACACTGTGGTCAGTGCTTTGATGCTGGGGATGCTGGCCTGGTCGAGGACGCTAATGTTGGTGCGTCTGTCCTCCCAGGGGATTTGCAGGATCTTGCGGAGACATCATTGGTGGTATTTCTCCAGCGATTTGAGGTGTCTACTGTATATGGTCCACGTCTCTGAGCCATACAGGAGGGTGGGTATCACTACAGCCCTGTAGACCATGAGTTTGGTGACAGATTTGAGGGCCTGATCTTCGAACACTCATTTCCTCAGGTGGCCGGAGGCTGCGCTGGCGCACTGGAGGCGGTGTTGAATCACGTCGATGTCTGCCCTTGTTGATAGGCTCCCGAGGTATGGAAAGTGGTCCATGTTGTCCAGGGTCGCGCTGTGGATCTTGATGACTGAGGGATAGTGCTGTGTGGCGGGGTCAGGCTAGTGGAGGACCTTTGTCTTGCGGATGTTTAGTGTAAGGCCCATGCTTTCGTACGCCTCAGTGAAGATGTTGACTGACTTGGAGCTCAGTCTCTGCGCAGACGCCTGTGTTGTCTGCGTACTGTAGTTCGACGAGAGGTTGGGGCGGTCTTGGATCTGGCCTGGAGGTGACGGAAGTTGAACAGGTTCCTACTGGTTCTGTCGTTTAGTTCCACTCCAGTGGGGAGCTTGTTGATTTTATAAAATAGATAAGAGGTAAGGGTAAAATTAAAACTAAACAAAAATTCCTACCTTAAGTACATAGCCAATAAAGGAGAGTATGACAAAAGTGAATATAAAGATGTTAGAAAAGAAATAAAAAAAATTGGGAAAGCCAAGAGGAATGACGAAATAAAATTATCAAACAATATAAAAAATAAATAGTAAGAGTATTCTATACACAAATAACAAATGGACAAGTAAGATATGAATAGGGCCACTGAGGGATGCATAAGATAAACTCGCAGGTAATGACCGTGAAGTGTCAGAAATATTGAGTAGTTACTTTGCCTCAGTTTTACCAGGGAGACTAATAAGGACATGACATGAGAAGAAGACCTTTTAAGATAGAAAGTGGGGAGATTATTGGAAAACTAGATAGTTAGAGAGTATTCTATAAACACCCTGGTCTGGATGGATTGCCAGAGCATTAGCAGACAGTTCATGTCCCTATATTCAAAGAGACCGAGAACATATCCAGGGAACTATAGACCAGTTAGCTTAATGTCAGTAGTAGAAAAGATATTGGAATCTTTACTCACAACAATGTACTTGAAAAGCGTTCGGCAACAAAAAATGTAATACAGAATAGTGAGATCAGATTTCAAAAGGGAAGATCAAGCTTAACCAACCTATTGAATTCTTTGAAGTAACAGAAATGGTAGATGAGGATACTGCAATGAATGTAATATACCTGGACTTTTGAGAGGCCACATAGTAGACTCATGATTAAGGTTAGAGCATGTGGAATTGGGACAAGTAGCCAACTGGATAGCAAATTGGCTACTAAACAGCAAAGGGAGAGCAAGGGTTATAGATAGTAACTCAGACTGGCAGAACATGAGAAGTGGTGTTTCATCTTTGGGATCAGTGCTGGGACCACTGTTGCTGCTGATTTACATAAGGAACTGACAATTTGTAGGGCTATAGTACAAAATAATGTCTGATGTTAAAAAGACAAATCTAAAATCATCATAGGTAGTCCCTCGGAATCGAGAAGGACTTGCTTCAATTCCCAAAGTGAGTTCTTTGGCTGAACAGTCCAATATCAGAGCCACAAACCCGGTTATAGGTGGGACAGACATTTGTCGAGGGAAGGGGTCGGTGGGGCTGGTTTGTCGTGCGCTCCTTCCGCTGCCTGCGCTTGGCCTCCTCTTGTTCTTTGCTTGGAGATTCGAGGAGCTCAATGTCTTCCCGGATGTACTTTCTCCATCTAGGGCGGTCTTCGGCCAGGTGTCAGTGGTGATGTCGCACTTTACCAGGGAGGCTTTGAGGGTGTCCTTATTACGTTTCCGCTGTCCTCGTTTACCATGAAGGAGCTCCGCATAAAGTATTTGCTTAGGGAGTCTAGTATCTGGCATGCGAACTATGTGGCCTGCCCAGCGAAGCTGATAGTGTGGTCAGTGCTTCAATACTGGGGGTATAAATCTAAAAGCACTGCATCTGAATGACATGGACCATGTACAGTAGGTACCAAATCGCTGGAGAAATACTGGGGGAGGGAGAAGAGAGAGCTGGGGGCGGGGGGGGGGGAGGAAGAGAGAGAGAGAGAGAGAGAGAGCTGGGGTTGGGGGGAGGAAGAGAGAGAGCTGGGGGGTGGGGGGGGAGAGGAGAAAGAGAGCTGGGGGGGGGGGGGAAGAGAGAAAGAGAGAACACTTGGGCGGGGGGAGGAAAGTGATAGAACTGGGGAGGGGAGAGGGTGTTTGGGTGGGGGCAGGGGAGAGCGAGCCTGGGGTGGGGGAGGGGGGTTGGTCAGAAAGAGACAGAGCTTGGGGAGGGGTGGGGGTGGAGAGAGAGAAAGCGAGCATGGGGATGGTGGAGAGCGCGCACGCTTGAGGGGGTGGGAGGAGAGAGCTTGGGAAGGTGGGGGAGAGAGAAAAGAGAGCTTGGGGAGGGGGGGTGGAGAGTTTGCTTGTGCGGGGGGGGCAGTGAAGCGAGAGAGCTTGGGTGGGGGCGGTAGTGATAGAGAACTTGACGAGGGGGCGAGAGAGAGAGAGGACTTGGCTGGGGGGTGGCAGTTGAGAGAACAAGCTTTGGGGGAAGGGTAGAGAGAGAGCTTGGGGGGAGGGTGTAGAGAGCGAACTTTGGGGGGTGGAGGGAGTGAGCTTGGGGCGGAGGAGGTGTGGAGAGAGAGCTTGGGGAGGCGGGGGTGTGGGAGTGTGGAAGAGAGTCTGGGTGAGGGGGGTGGAGAGCGAGAGCTTGGGTGGGGGGGGGGTGGAGCGAGGTGAGAGAGCTGGGGGGAATGGAGAGAGAGAGAGAGCTGGGGGGCTGGAGAAAGAGCTTTGGGGGGGGTGGTGGGGAGAGAGCAAGCTTGGGGGAGGGGCTTGAAGAGAAATCTTGGGGGAGGGTGGAGCGAGAGCGCTTGGTGTGGTGGAGCGAGCGAGCTTGGGGGGAGGGTGGGTAAAGAGAGATTGGGGGGGGTAGCGAGCGAGCTTGCAGGGGGGGCGGGGGTTAGAGAGAAGAGAGCGAGCTTGGGGAGAGAGCCTTGTGGGGTGGGGATTGGAGAAAGAGAGCTTGGGTGGGTGGGGGGAGGAGAGAGAGCGTTTGGGGGGGGGGGGGCTAGCGGGGGGGGGGCGAGTGAGCTTGGGGGAAGACAAGTTTTACTCCAGTACAGTACACAACTCAACTGTTGGCTGAATTCCTTTATTTAAAATTGGGCAATTGTTGCAGGAGAGTGGGTGGGGGAGGGGTGGCGCCAGGAGAGTGGGTGGGGGAGGGGGGGCGCCGCCAGGAGAGTGGGTGGGGGAGGGGGGGGCGCCGCCAGGAGAGTGGGTGGGGGAAGGGGGGCGCCAGGAGAGTGGGTGGGGGAGGGGGGCGCCAGGAGAGTGGGTGGGGGCAGGAGGAGAAGGAGGGGGGGTGTGGGGGCAGGAGGGGGAGAGAGAGAGAGAGAGAGGGGGTGTGGGGGCAGGAGGGGGAGAGAGAGAGAGGGACGGGGGGTGTGGGGGCAGGAGGGGGAGAGAGAGGGAGGGGGGTGTGGGGGCAGGAGGGGAAGAGGGAGGGGGGGTGTGGGGGCAGGAGGGGAAGAGGGAGGGGGTGGGGGCAGGAGGGGGGTGGGGGCAGGAGGGGGATGGGGGGTGGGGGAAGAGAGGGATGGGGGGTGGGGGCAGGAGGGGGAGAGGGAGGGGGGTGGGGGGCAGGAGGGGGAGAGGGAGAGGGGTGGGGGGGCAGGAGGGGGCGAGAGAGGGAGGGGGGGTGGGGGGCAGGAGGGGGAGAGGGAGGGGGGGTGGGGGGCAGGAGGAGGAGAGGGAGAGGGGTGGGGGGGCAGGAGGGGGCGAGAGAGGTGGGGTGGGGGCAGGAGGGGAGGGTGGGGTGGGGGCAGGAGGGGGGTTGGGGCAGGAGGCAGGAGGGGGGTTGGGGCAGGAGGGGGAGAGGGAGGGGGGGGAGAGAGGGGGAGGGGGAGCTGGAGGGTGGGGACAGGAGGGGGAGAGGGAGGGAGGGGGGGTGGGGACAGGAGGGGGAGAGGGAGGGAGGGGGGGTGGGGACAGGAGGGGGAGAGGGAGGGAGGGGGGGTGGGGACAGGAGGGGGAGAGGGAGGGAGGGGGGGTGGGGACAGGAGGGGGAGAGGGAGGGAGGGGGGGTGGGGACAGGAGGGGGAGAGGGAGGGAGGGGGGGTGGGGACAGGAGGGGGAGAGGGAGGGAGGGGGGGTGGGGACAGAAGGGGGAAGAGGGAGGGAGGGGGGGTGGGGACAGGAGGGGAAGAGGGAGGGAGGGGGGGTGTGAGGCCAGGAGGGCGAGAGAGAGACGGTGTGGGGGCAGGAGGGGGAGAGAGGGAGGGGGGTGTGGGGGCAGGAGGGGGAGAGAGGGAGGGGGGTGTGGGGGCAGGAGGGGGAGAGGGAGGGGGGGTGTGGGGGCAGGAGAGGGAGAGGGAGGTGGGGTGTGGGGGCAGGAGGGGGAGAGGGAGGTGGGGTGTGGGGGCAGGAGGGGGAGAGGGAGGTGGGGTGTGGGGGCAGGAGGGGGAGAGGGAGGTGGGGTGTGGGGGCAGGAGAGAGGGAGGGAGGGTGTGGGGGCAGGAGGGAGAGGGAGGGGGGTGTGGGGGCAGGAGGGAGAGGGAGGGGGGGCAGGAGGGGGAGAGAGAGGGGGTGTGGGGGCAGGAGGGGAAGAGGGAGGGGGGGTGTGGGGGCAGGAGGGGAAGAGGGAGGGGGTGGGGGCAGGAGGGGGGTGGGGGCAGGAGGGGGATGGGGGGTGGGGGAAGAGAGAGGGATGGGGGGTGGGGGCAGGAGGGGGAGAGGGAGGGGGGTGGGGGGCAGGAGAGGGAGAGGGGTGGGGGGGCAGGAGGGGGCGAGAGAGGGAGGGGGGGTGGGGGGCAGGAGGGGGAGAGGGAGAGGGGTGGGGGGGCAGGAGGGGGCGAGAGAGGTGGGGTGGGGGCAGGAGGGGAGGGTGGGGTGGGGGCAGGAGGGGGGTTGGGGCAGGAGGCAGGAGGGGGAGAGGGAGGGGGGGGAGAGGGAGGGGGGGGTTCGGGCAGGCGGGGGAGAGAGGGGGAGGGGGAGCTGGAGGGTGGGGACAGGAGGGAGGGAGGGGGGGTGGGGACAGGAGGGGGAGAGGGAGGGAGGGGGGGTGGGGACAGGAGGGGGAGAGGGAGGGAGGGGGGGTGGGGACAGGAGGGGGAGAGGGAGGGAGGGGGGGTGGGGACAGGAGGGGGAGAGGGAGGGAGGGGGGGTGGGGACAGGAGGGGGAGAGGGAGGGAGGGGGGGTGGGGACAGGAGGGGGAGAGGGAGGGAGGGGGGGGTGGGGACAGAAGGGGGAGAGGGAGGGAGGGGGGGTGGGGACAGGAGGGGAGAGGGAGGGAGGGGGGGTGGGGACAGGAGGGGAAGAGGGAGGGAGGGGGGGTGTGAGGGCAGGAGGGCGAGAGAGACGGTGTGGGGGCAGGAGGGGGAGAGAGGGAGGGGGGTGTGGGGGCAGGAGGGGGAGAGAGGGAGGGGGGTGTGGGGGCAGGAGGGGGAGAGGGAGGGGGGGTGTGGGGGCAGGAGGGGGAGAGGGAGGGGGGTGTGGGGGCAGGAGGGGGAGAGGGAGGTGGGGTGGGGGCAGGAGGGGGAGAGGGAGGTGGGGTGTGGGGGCAGGAGGGGGAGAGGGAGGTGGGGTGTGGGGGCAGGAGGGGGAGAGGGAGGTGGGGTGTGGGGGCAGGAGAGAGGGAGGGAGGGTGTGGGGGCAGGAGGGAGGGGGGTGTGGGGGCAGGAGGGAGAGGGAGGGGGGGCAGGAGGGGGAGAGAGAGGGGGGCAGGGGAGGGGGGTGTGGGGGCAGGAGAGGGGGGTGTGGGGGCAGGAGAGGGAGGGGGGTGTGGGGGCAGGAGAGGGAGGGGGGCAATAGAGGGAGAGAGGGGGGTAGGCAAAAGAGGGAGAGAGGGGGGTAAAGAGAAGGGTGTGTCGGGGGGAGGTGGTGTGTGTGGGAGGGTGAGGGGTGATGGGGGGGAGGGAGGGAGGGGGGGAGGGAGGGGGGAGGGGGGGGGGGGGTGGGGGAGGGTGGGGGTGGGGGGGAGGGGGAGAGTGGGGGGGGGGGGAGGGGGAGAGTGGGGGTGGGTTGGGGGGGGGAGGGGGAGGGGGGGAGAGTGGGGGTGGGGGGAGTGTGTGTGTGTGTGGGAGAGTGGGGGTGGGGGGAGGGAGAGTGGGGGTGGGGGGAGTGTGTGTGTGTGTGGGAGAGTGGGGGTGGGGGGAGTGTGTGTGTGGGGGTGGGGGGAGTGTGTGTGTGGGGGGGGGGAGAGTGGGGGTGGGGGGAGTGTGTGTGTGTGGGGGGGGAAGTGTGTGTGGGGGGGGGGGGGGAGTGTGTGTGGGGGGGGGGGGGGGGAGTGTGTGTGGGGGGGGGGGGAGTGTGTGTGGGGGGGGGGGGAGTGTGTGTGGGGGGGGGGGGGGGGGAGTGTGTGTGTGGGGGGGGGGAGTGTGTGTGGGGGGGGGGAGTGTGTGTGTGTGTGGGGGGGGGAGTGTGTGTGTGGGGGGGGGGAGTGTGTGTGTGTGTGTGGGGGGGGGTGGGGGGGCGAAGTGTGTGTGTGTGTGTGGGGGGGTGGGGGGGCGAAGTGTGTGTGTGTGGGGGTGGGGGGGCGATGTGTGTGTGTGGGGGTGGGGGGGCGATGTGTGTGTGTGTGTGTGTGGGGGGGGCGGTGTGTGTGTGTGGGGGGGTGGGGGGGGTTGTGTGTGTGTGTGTGTGGGGGGTGAAGTGTGTGTGTGTGTGTGTGTGTGGGGGGGTGAAGTGTGTGTGTGGGGGTGGGGGGGGGTGAAGTGTGTGTGGGGGGGGTGAAGTGTGTGTGTGTGGGGGTGGGGGGGTGGAAGTGTGTGTGGGGGGGTGGGGGGGGTGAAGTGTGTGTGTGTGGGGGTGGGGGGGTGAAGTGTGTGTGGGGGGGTGGGGGGGGTGAAGTGTGTGTGTGTGGGGGTGGGGGGGGTGAAGTGTGTGTGTGTGGGGGTGGGGGGGGTGAAGTGTGTGTGTGTGGGGGTGGGGGGGGTGAAGTGTGTGTGTGTGGGGGTGGGGGGGGTGAAGTGTGTGTGTGTGGGGGGGGTGAATTGTGGGGGGGTGGGGGGGGTGATGTGTGTGTGTGTGTGTGTGTGTGTGTGTGGGGGTGGGGGGGTGAAGTGTGTGTGTGTGTGTGTGTGGGGGTGGGGGGGGGTGAAGTGTGTGGGGGTGGGGGTGGGGGGGGGTGAAGTGTGGGGGTGGGGGGGGTGAAGTGTGGGGGTGGGGGGGGGGAAGTGTGTGTGTGGGGGTGGAGGGGTGAAGTGTGTGTGTGTGGGGGGGGGGTGAAGTGTGTGTGTGGGGGGGGAGGAAGTTTGTGTGGGGGGGGGAGGAAGTGTGTGTGGGGGCGGGGGGAGGGGAGGAAGGGGGGCGGGGAGTGGGGGTGAGAGGTGTGTGTGTGTGTGTGGGACGGGAGGGGTGGGGGAATGAGAGGTGTGGGTCACTTTTGCCAGCTCTTTCTCGCTTTCTGTTCCCAGAATCTCCTGTCTCCGATGACGTACATTGTCGTCTGTTCCCTCGCAGGTCGCGGTGGGGATTCCATTCGGCCAGGACTAGGAGCGGCGTGCTTCAGGCCCCTCCCTCACAGCCTGCAGCACACACAATCTGGGGGCAAGGAGCTGCTGCACATGTGCGCACACACTAGCGCGCATGTGCAGAGGTCCCGGCACGGTTTTCAGCGCAGGGACCTGGCTACGCCCCCCCGCTGGTTCTGCTGCGCTCCCCCGAGTCCGAAGGAGGCCTGATGAGCGTGGAGAATACCACGTTAAGGATTAGGGGCACTTTTTGTTCCAGAAAGTCAGTCGGTGGAAACTTGGCCCCATTGTGTGGTATGATACACATGTTTTATCAATTTAAAACATATTACAGGTACTTGACTGAAGGGCGGAAGGTTGATTTGGGGCTTGATAGTCTATTGCTGATAGTGTGGAGTCGTATCATTAATCAGCATTACTCATCCACTCTCATACTAATTTTTGTATTGATATTTTATTACTTTAGCTGCTGTTTCTTGCACAGACTCCATATTGATTTTTGTGACTGTCTGTGGCAGAGAAATGACAGACTGATTTTAGTAGGTGAGATGACCATCAGATATTAGCTAATATCAAGGTTCTGTTGCAAACTCAGATAGGCAAAGGATGACACAGATTTACCGAGTAATGCACTCATAGATAATTTGGGATCCTGAGCAGAAGATGAAGGACATTTATAATTGTGAACAGTCAGCTATTTTGATGCGGTCAAAGATTAAAAAGCATCCTGTTGTTGTACAAGGGCACAGAATGACATCAACTTTTTTGAATGACTATGGTACTTCATTGTGCACACGTGTATCCTGTAAAGTTGAACAAGAGAATTTTTGTTACAAAATAAAATTGAATTTTAAACCATTTACTCAAAATATAAGAATTTGGTAAAGGACAGGAGAGAGGGGCCTTTCATGTTGCTCTATATTGTTTCTATATTTTTTTTGAAGATTTTGTAAACAAGTTGCCTACACTGTTATCTAGTGATGGAAGAGTAGCAAATTCCTTGGGTGAGATAATCATTGTGAAAGCAAATGCTGAATAATGTGTTTTACTTGGGAATGTCACATGGATTATGATGTACAATTCGTATAGCAAGTGAACCAATGTAATTTTTAGAAATAAAAAAAATTCTCCTAAGTACACTAGAAGAATTGGAAGAGAAGCCTAGTGCAACTAGTGTTTCATTTTAGTTTTTGACTTCCAAACCCAGTGCCAAAAGGGAAATGCTGCCTCTTGGGATCTCCCCAGGAGCCCATCTGAGACTGGGAATTATGGACAAGCTCTCTCTCCCACCTCCCCAGAAGTCCACCGGATTTTTAGTTCTGAAATCAAATCCTGGCTTCCATGTAGATTGATCCTGCCATTCGTCACACCTAGGTCGATGGCAGGTTGGCAGGTTTGATTGTGTTGCTTCTCCAATCTCCACATTTACTCATTGATGGCCTTGTGTGACAGACTTCTAAGTCGTTAGAAGAGGGTGACTGGGTCACTGGCATATTTTGTGTGTCTAATTATCAAATCCAGCAGAACAATGCCTCATGTATAGCCATGTGGGTGGACTGGACTGCTGTCTCCTTGCAGCACTTGTATGCTTTTTTTTGAGTGGTATTGAGAAACAGAAAATGCTGATGCATTGTTCCAAAAGTTTGTTTTTCTCTCCTTTTAACCACAGGTTACATAGATGTCTCAAATACCGTTTTGCATTTGACTCCTCGTTAGTTTCAGATCCACAAGATAGTTATAGTTCAAGAACTGGGGTTTTCATATGTACGTTGTGGGTGAAGAGTTTAAACTTTGTATCTTACAATATTACATTAACTATAAAGCTCTTTGGGCTATCCTATAGTCAGGAAAGGTGCTATATAAAGGCAAATCTTCAATTTACCCAGGGTGTTATTGGCATTGATCCATTCAGGCTTCAAAAGGGACCACCAATCTCTGGATGGTGGGAGTAAAGTTCATTATTGTATATGCATTGGCTCCATGGTAGATGCCATTTGCAAATTTGTAAATCTTTATTTGCTAACCAGTAAAGCTGTTTTAAATGGGATTTATTGTAGAACGTTTTTTAATTTTTTTGCCTTCCTTTCTCTCATTCTAGTTCTTCCTCCAGTGTTGGTTCCAAGGCACAGTGAATTTAACCCACAGCATAGTCTACTTGCACAGTTTCGTAATTTGGGACATAATGATCCTCCTATGCCGCAAAATGCTGCCTTTCCAGTTTCCTTTCAGCAACCGAACACCCACCCATTCCCTAACTCTCCCAACAGAAGTTATCCCAGCTCCCCTGGAAGTAGCACATATCCTCATTCTCCAGCAAGCTCTGGACCAAGCAGTCCATTTCAGATGCCAGGTAAGAGCAATAATATTCTGCTGCATCAGCCTTCATAGTTATATTAACTATCCAAATTGGATCTAACCAAAATGGTTCCATTTTGGTTGCAGAAATGCTTCTCCAGAAATAAGACACTTTCTTATTGTAGTCTAAAGCAGTCTGTACTTTTGTAGGATTTGTAATGGACAACATAATTTTTGTTAAGGAATAACAATAAGGGGATGGGGCAGGGTGGTGGGTGGAGAATCAAATAATCTGTTGACTCCTGTGGGTACAGAAATGAATTGTGACAGTCGTCTTAGGACAGTAAATGGATGTTTCGAATGTACTACCAGGGCCAGATGTATAGTATTGTAATCACATTCTAGGATAAACTGCTCTGTTCTCAATAAATGGGATGTAACATCTGATTGATTGTTACACTAGGCTTGTCAGGTACAATTGATTGCATGCTTTCTCTTGTGAAAAGAAAACAGACTGATTTGATCAAGACTGCAGTCATAACCGTTTCTTTCACTGAAATTGATTCTGGGAGGGAGAGCAGATTGTTTACATAGAGGCAGTGGTTATACAGGTGAAATATTGCAGTTGAATGTTTAATTTCCAAACACATAATTGCAGAAATGTTTAGATTAGCTGTTGTATACAATATCAATAGTTCAGATTTAAATTGGTGCCATGAATCTACAGTTTTAAATTGAATTGCTGAAAGTTGCTCTCTCTAACTTTGCTGAAAAAACTAATAACTAGTCAATGAACTGTAAGACAATACATTGGATACAAGGGAGCAACATAAAGTTGAAGCTGTTACACACACTTAATTTTTAACGAGCAGTCCATTACTTAATTTTAAGCTTGCAGTTATTTTTAAGTCCAGGATTTATTTAAAAATATATTTTCAGTACTTCGAATGAAGCAGTTCTCTTAAATTCAGTTCTGCACTAATTTTTTTTTAACATGGAGAAATACATGTTTATGAAAAAGAATTATCAATAGTTCTTTGAAAAGAATCGATTAGCCACAAAGTCTATTTTGGCAAGTTAAACCTAAATTTTGGTTTTATTATTCCCACATCTTTTTAAATTAGTTACACTATTTATTACAAGATCATAAGATAGATGCATACAAGGCCATTTGGCCCATCCTAGTTTATCTGTCTATCCATAAAAATCCCATGCTTCCCTCCTAGCATCCAGCTGTTAAATTATTCCATTGTTTTTCTTCACTATTCTACCAGGAAGTTCATTTCACGTGTTGATCGCTTTTTGTGAAGAAGTTCCTGACATCAGTCCTAAATATCCTCCTTTGCAGTTTGATCTCTTCCTCACCTTTATTCTAGTACTGCGAATTAATTTAGAGTGCTGAATTTGCTTTTTCCCATTCAGTATCTTGTATACCTCCTGAAGTCCCCTATCAGTTGTCTCCAATTGAAGGCTGAAAAGTCCAAGTTTCTCAATTCTCAAAATCCAGTACTCTGTGACACAGGTTTAGTCTTTATATAGAATCTACATCACAGAAATGGAACATCCAGCCCAACTAGTCTATGCCAGTGTTTATATACATATAACCTCCTCCAATGACCTGTTTGCACCCTGCCCACAAGTGGAAACAGTATCTCCATGTCCACGCTATCTAGCCCCTTCATAATTTTAAAGCCTTCTATCGGGACTCCATTTGGTCTTCTCGTCCTGATGAAAGAGCACCAGTATGCTCAATCTTTCCTGATAGTTGCATCCTCTCAATTCTGGCTACGTAAGTTAGCATTAGCATACCTGGAGATCTTTCAACTTCAAACTCAGCAATTTCAATCACATTCATAATATACTTGTCACATTCATAATATACTTGTCACATTCATAATATACTTGTCACATTCATAATATACTTGTCAACTTTTTCCCCCAATTTACACCCTCAGCATTAATTTCAATGGGTATTGTTCTGCTCACTTACGTTAACGCATTTCAGTAGGTCACTGGCTACCTCCTCAGGATCACCTGCTCTGCCACCCAACTTTGTATCATCTGCAGGTTTGACTGGTTAGCATTGAAGTTCTAAATTCAAGTCACTGTATATTAGACCCACTGGTGGTTCCCAAGTCTAAGCCTTCTAATCCTCCACTAATAATCCTTCACCCTGTTCACATAAACCTCACTCCTCTTAACAACTATTCACTGCTTCCTACCCTTTAAACCAATTTGTTTATGCTTCTCCAGACTTATTCAGAATCTCCACCACCTTAAGTTTAAGTAGCTGCATTTTATATGGAATTAGTACTTTCATGTGCTAAAGTTGAATATTTTCTGAATTATGTATCCAAGTCACTTTTACTGTTGTGGTGATGTACTTGCATTGATTTGGAACTTATTCGTTCTTAACATTCACTGTATAAGCTTGTAATTTTGTTGTCTGTCTTCAGCCGATACTCCTCCTCCTGCATATATGCCTCCAGATGATCAGATGACACAAGATGGTTCACAGCCCATGGATACATCAAATGTTCTTGTACCCACAATACCACCAAATATAACCAACAGACCAGGTAAAGTGTGGGAACTGTTTTTATAAGTATATTAAAAGTGTCCATTAGAAAGTTTGAGGCAATTATGAATATAGGTGGCTGAGTGTGATATGGTGGTTGCAAATACATTTTGGCTGTACATATTAATGAGATGAGAATCAGTTTGTGTCTATATCTTGCACTGAAGGTCCTTCAGTAATCTGCCAGAGATTCTAAAATTGCATCTTTATTCATCCAGTTTGTCTTTAAATGTGGATTTAGTGAATGCTGCGAGATGAAAAGCTTAATTAATTTTTTTTTAAAGAGACGATGCATCAATATATTTTCCCTGGAGACTGAAATTTGATTCTCTGCCGTGGTGGGTAAATGCATATTGCAGTGTGGTACTGAACCAAAAAGACCAGAATCGTTTTTGTTTCCTAGTCTGTGCTGTTAGTTGATCTGAGCTGGGACAACACTGGGGCCACTCCAGTTGACCACAGTGTCCCTGAGCTAGAGTGAGGGAGACTCAGCCAGGAGTTCCACTCGAAAAAATACAGAAGAGGGCTGGATTGGGTTTGACTTTTCACCCATTCCCACCCTACTGATTCTCTCGCTCTCTCTCGTCACACACAAAGAATGGGTATTTGGGTAAGGTTAGCAAATTGAGCTTATAGTTGCCCATATGGTTTTAGATTTGTATTGAGCTAGAAAATTCAGTAGTCTGATTACTGCTCATCCCTAATTAATTTTTTTAAATGTTTGTTTTTGGGATGTACATGATGCTGGGAAAACCACATTTGTTGCTATGAGAAGGTGGTGGAGTTCTTTCTCCTTGAACCACTGTAGCCCTTGATTATACTATTGATGATTCCTTCCATCACTTTACTGATTACTGATCATATGAGCCTCCTACCATTTAATAATAAAGTTCCTATAATGGTGTTGTGTGGAATCCCAGAATATTGACCCAGCGGCGATGAGGGAATATATGGCCAAGCCAGGATAATATGCAACTTGAAGGTGATGGAGTTCCCACAACATTGCTGTTCTTATCCTTTTTTGGTAGTGGAGATCGCAGGGGAGGGGATGCTGTTGAATTAAGCGTGGCTAGTTGCAGTTATCCTAAAGGTCATGCATACTGCAGCCACCGTGTGCTAGTGATGGAGAGTGGATTCGGAGTCTGGTGGCACGAGTTACGATAAAGTGAACTGCTTTATTCTAGATGATGCACTTTTCAAATGGTGTAACTGCACCAATCTGTGCGAGTGGTGTGTATTCCATCACACACCTGACTTGAGCCAAATAGATGGTAGAGAGGCTTTGAGGGGCCCAAAGATGACTTACTTGTTGCAGAGTCCCAACCTCTGCCTTGCCCTTGTAGCTAGTGTTGAAATGGCTGATCCATATAAGCTTCTGGTCAATGGTAACTCCCAAGGTTTTGATGTTGAGGGACACTGATGGGCTGTTGAAGATCAGGGGGAGATGGCTGTGCTTTCCTTTGTTAGAGGTGGTCATTACTGGACATTTGCATGGTATTGATATTACCTACCTCTTGTCAGCTGAAGCCTGGATGTTATCCAAATGCTACTGTAAACTGGCATGGCATGCTTAATTATTGGAGGATTTGTGAATGGAACTGAACACTGAAATCCTCAATAAACAGCCCCACTCCTGACTTTATGATGACAGGATGGTAATTGAAGATAATTAAACTGCAGAAGCTTTCCTGAGGAACTCCTTCAGTGTCCTGAGGCTGTGATGATTGTCCATGACAGCTGACTCCAGCCACTGGAGTGTTTTCCTTTGACTCCTATTAACTTCAGTTTTGCTAGGCTCCTTGGTGCCATGTTTGCTTTAATGCTGTCTTAATACCGAGGGCAGTTGCTTTCAACTGTAATCTGACGTTCAGCTTGCATGTCCATGTCTGGGACAAATCTGTGATACGGTCTGGAGGCGAGTAGTTCCGGCAGTATCCAGATGGTACATTGGTGAGCAGGTGTTGCTTGATCATCATAGGCAGTCACTCGAAATCGAGGGAGATTTGCTTCCACTCAGTGAGTGGTTAGGTGACTGAACAGTCCAATACAGGAATTACAGTCTCTTGTCACAGGTGGAACAGACAGTCGTTGAAGGAAAGGGTGGGTAGGGAGTCTGGTTTGCCGCACGCTCCTTCCGCTATCTGCACTTGCTTTCTGCATGCTCTTGGCGACAAGACTCGAGATGCTCAGTGCCCTCCCGGATGCTCTTCCTCCACTTAGGGCGGTCTTTGGCCAGGGATTCCCAGGTGTCGGTGGGGATGTTGCATTTTATCAAGGAGGCTTTGAGGGTGTCCTTGAAATGTTTCCTCTGCCCACCTGGGGCTCGCTTGCCGTGTAGGAGTTCCAAGTAGAACGCTTGCTTTGGGAGTCTTTTGTCAAGCATGCGAACACTGTGGCCCGGTCAACTGTGGTCAGTGCTACGATGCTGGGGATGTTGGCCTGATCGAGGACACTAATGTTGATGCGTCTGTCCTCCCAGGGGATTTGCAGGATCTTGCGGAAACATCGTTGGTGGTATTTCTCCAGTGATTTGAGGTGTCTACTGTATATGGTCCACGTTTGAGTCATACAGGAGGGCGGGTATCACTGCAGCCCTGTAGACCATAAGGTTGGTGCCAGATTTGAGGGCCTGATCTTGAACACTCTTCAGGTGGCCGAAGGCTGCGCTGGCGCACTGGAGGTGGTGTTGAACCTCGTCGTCGATGTCTGCCCTTGCTGATAATAGGCTCCTGAGGTATGGAAAATGGTTCACGTTGTCCAGGGCCGCGCCGTGGATCTTGATGACTAGGGGACAGTGCTGTGTGGCGGGGCCAGGTTGGTGGAAGACCTTTGTCTTATGGATGCTTAGTGTAAAGCCCATGCTTTCATATGCCTCAGTGAAGACGTTGACTATGACTTGGAGTTCAGCCTCTGAATGTGCGCAGACGCAAGCATCGTCCGCGTACTGTAGCTCAACGACGGAGGATGAGACGGTCTTGGATCTGTCCTGGAGACGACGAAGGTTGAACAGGTTCCCACTGGTTCTGTAGTTTAGTTCCACTCCAGCGGGGAGCTTGTTGAGTATGAGGTGGAGCATGGCGGCGAGAAAGATTGAGAAGAGGGTTGGCGCGATGATGTAGCCCTGCTTGACCCTGGTCTGGATGTGGATTAGGTCTATGGTGGATAGAAACATAGAAAATAGGTGCAGGAGTAGGCCATTCGGCCCTTCTAGCCTGCACCGCCATTCAATGAGTTCATGGCTGAACATTCAACTTCAGTACCCCATTCCTGCTTTCTCGCCATTCCCCTTGACCCCCTAGTAGTAAGGACCTCATCTAACTCCTTTTTGAATATATTTAGTGAATTGGCCTCAATAACTTTCTGTGGTAGAGAATTCCACAGGTTCACCACTCTCTGGGTGAAGAAGTTCCTCCGCATCTCGGTCCTAAATGGCTTACCCCTTATCCTTAGACTGTGACCTCTGGTTCTGGACTTCCCCAACATTGGGAACATTCTTCCTGCATCTAACCTGTCTAACCCCGTCAGAATTTTAAATGTTTCTATGAGGTCCCCTCTCATTCTTCTGAACTCCAGTGAATACAAGCTCAGTTGATCCAGTCTTTCTTGATAGGTCAGTTCCGCCATCCCGGGAATCAGTCTGGTGAACCTTCGCTGCACTCCCTCAATAGCAAGAATGTCCTTCCTCAGGTTAGGAGACCAAAACTGTACACAATACTCCAGGTGTGGCCTCACCAATGCCCTGTACAACTGCAGCAACACCTCCCTGCCCCTGTACTCAAATCCCCTTGCTATGAAGGCCAACATGCCATTTGCTTTCTTAACCGCCTGCTGCACCTGCATGCCAACCTTCAATGACTGATGTACCATGACACCCAGGTCTCTTTGCACCTCCCCTTTTCCTAATCTGTCACCATTCAGATAATAGTCTGTCTCTCTGTTTTTACCACCAAAGTGGATAACCTCACATTTATCCACATCTGTTGGTCAGGGTCATGGCTTGCATGTCGTCATGGAACAGGCAGAGGATGGCGACAAACTTTTGGGGGCAGCCGAAACGGAGGAGGATGCTTGCAGTTAACAGTTTCAAAGACCTTTGTGCGGCCAAAGGTGGCCATACACAAGGGTTGGTGCTGTTCCCGAGCTCCTCAGCCACAGGGAGAAGACGGTTGAGGAGGATTCTAGTGATGACTTTCCCAGTGACTGATAACAGGGAGATTCCTCTGTAGTTGCCGCAGTCGGACTTGTCCCCCTTTTTAAAGATGCATCTCTGAGATCTCCCGGCATGCTCTCCTTCCAGATGAGAGATGAGGTCATGCATTCGTGCCAATAATGCCTCTCCGCCATACTTTAGTGCCTCAGCGGGGATTCAATCTGCTCCTGATGCCTTGTTCTTGAACTGACGGATGGCCTTTTCTACCTCGTACAGGGCTGGGGTTTTGCTCAGATCATGGCAGGTCACATGTTGCGGGATGGAGTCGAGGACATGACACTCGAGTCAAAGGCAGAGTCTCAGTTAAGGAGATTTTCGAAATGCTCCTTCCAGCAGGTCCTGACTGCCTCAGTGTCCTTGATGAATGTCTCCCCGTTCTTGACCAGTAATGGGGTGGGGCTGTAGGTGGACTTGACTGCAGTGAAGAATCCTCGCACATCATGGCTGTCTGTCAGCTGCTGAATCTCCTGTGCATTCTCCACCCATCTATTCTTTAGGTCACAAGTTTGATTGCCCCGGCGTTGTTTTTTTTGTGGCACTGCTTCTGCCCTCGCCACTTCGGGGCTATATTGACGTTGATGACGGAACGGATTAGGTGGTCCATCCAGCAGTCATCGGCTCCTGTCATGGCGCGGATGATGCGCACATCCTTGCGATCCCTGGCTCGCGCGATGACGTAGAATGTTGTCACGATGCCTTGTACTTGTCTCTCTGGCGGAACAAGGTGTTAGTGATGACAAGGTTGTATCGTAGGCATTTTGTCAGGAGCAGGGTACCGCTGGAGTTGGTTTTCCCTACCCCCTCTGCCGATCATGCCTCCCCAGAGGTCTGTGTCCTTACCGACCCTGGCGTTGAAATCGCCAAGGAGGATCAGTTTGTCATCCGTAGGGACGCGGGACAGGGATTGTTTGAGGCTGGAGTAAAATCCCTCTGGCCTCATCTGTTGTGTCGAGTGTTGAGGCGTACAGACTGATAAATCTGGCGCACTGGTTCCGGGATAGGGCGAGTCGGAGAGTCATGAGACGTTTGCTAATCCCGCAGGGGGAGTCTCTGAGGCGGTCGACCATCTTGATCGTGAAACCGACTCCGTGGAGGCGGTGTTCTTCCTCTGTTTGCCTTTCCAGAAGAAGGTATAACCTCCACTTTGTTCCTTGAGCTGTCCTGTCTCGCTTAAGGCAGCGATGTCAACATCGAAGCGTCTAAGTTCCCGGACAACTATGGCGGTGCGACGTTCCAGTCTGTTGCTGTTGGAGTTGTCCATGAGAGTCCTGACATTCCAGGTCCAGAACTTCATTTTGAAGGGTGGAAGATGCCTGTGTGTGAGTTCTTTTTTAATGTGGGGTGGCGGTTACACACCGGCTACCACACGGGCTTAGCTGAACAAGGTATTGGTTCAGTGGCAAGGAAGTCCAAGACGACTGTAGACGAGGCACTGCTGTATGAGCCTAGTTGCCTATGGCGTGGTAGTGAGAAAACAGAGGTCTGGCTGAGGCCAGGCATTGGGATGGTCAGAGGTCCATTTTGTGGAAGGAGGAGCGGTCAAATAGGTCAGAGTGACCACAGTCATTGTGCACACCACGTGCTCGACAGAGACCCGGCCATTGAGTGGGGCCAGCAGCTGGGTGGAGGCCATGGCGTTGCCGGTGGGGTGGAGGCCATGGCGTTGCCGGTGGGGTGAAGGCCATGGCGTTGCCGGTGGGGTGAAGGCCATGGCGTTGCCGGTGGGGTGAACCTGTGTTTGAAGCTGGTTGACGGCTAACCGCCATTGAGATTACCAGGGTCGATTGGAGCAGCTGAGTCGGCCAGTGGGGAGCGAGAAGCAAGGGTGCAGCTGGGGGGACTTGGCAGAGGTTTGGGGATGGGCAGTGGGCCCTTGCAGCATGGGATTTTAGGGTTGATGGGGTAGGTAAAATACTTTGGGAGGTCGAAGTTAGGGCCAGAAGGGGCTTAGACAGTGAGGAGGGAAGGTTTGAGGGAGAAAGAGGTGGAGGATGGCAGCAGATTGATCAGAGGAAGGTTTGTTTGAGGAGAGCTCCCTAGGGAACTGATATCCCATTCTATTGATTGTTTCCATCACTTTACTAATTATTAAATGGTAAGAGGCTCATAGAGCAACAGTTGACTAGATTAGATTTTAATTGGTGGTAGTGCCACACAACACAATGGAGAGTGTCCTCACTGGAGATGAGACTTTGTCTTCACAATGATTGTGTAGTGGCCACTCCTATTAATACTATCCTGGACATGTAGGATAATAAGAACAATGTCAAGTGGGTTACTTCCGCTGCTGGTTTCCTCGCCATTTGATGGAGATCCAATCGAGCAGCTATGTCCTTCTGGATTTAGCCAGCTTGGTACTACCGAGCTGTGTACACTGACATTGAAGTCCCCCATTCAGAGTATGTTATGTGCTCTTGATTCCCTGAATGTACTTGGTTGGAGTACTGATTCATCAGGTGAGGGAGGAGGGGGAGCAAAATGCATGGTGATCAGGAGGTTTTCTTGGCCTTATTTGACCTGAACCTATAAGACATTGAGGTCTGGAGTGAATGTTACGGACTCCAGGGCCACTCCCACACCACTGTGCCCTACCTCTGATCAATCTATCCTGCTGGTGGGCGTAGGATATACCCTGGATTGGTCAGGAGTGTTGGATGATAATTGTGACTGAGTATGGCTACATTGGCGTGTTCTTTGACTAATTTGTGCAACAGCTCCCTCAACTTGTGCACCACTCCCTAGATGTTCATGAGAAGGACTTTGTGTTAACTGGGCTGAGATTGCCTAAGTCTTGTCCTCAAAAAAGATGTGTGGGTTATTGTTAGGCCAATTTATTTTCCCTTATTTTTGGAATTTGTAGCAATTTTTTTTAGTGAGTGCCATTAAGAGTTAACCATGTAATGTGTCTCGAGTTGCATATAGACCAGATTGGGGGAGGGTGGGTGCTGGCAGGCTTCTATCCTTGAAGGACATTGTGAAGAGCAGAATGAAAAGTACTACACATAGGAAGTTAAAATGGGCCACACACGTACTCTGCGAATGGTGTTGTAATAGCTCAGATAAAGTTGGGAGTCTTGGTAGGCTCTGCACTCAAATTGTCCAACTAATGCAAATCAACAAAGCCAGTTGAGTATTGAACCAGATAGCCGAAACAATAGAATACAGTTTGGCAAAAATGATGATCAAACTACAGAAAACTGGTCACACTACACCCTTTTTACTATGCCCTTTTCTCTACCAAGACACACGTGGGATCTTTAAGGACTGGAGGCAGAGAAGAGCCGTGGGCATAATCCCCTTAGAGGTCTGAGTTATGATGAAAGACTGGGAAAGCTTGGCTTGTCAGCCTTGAAAGACATTTGAAAAGTGGTCTTGTAGAGATGTGCAAGATTGTAAATCTGGAAAATTAAATTGAACAGAATTAGCACAAAGGGTCAGAGGTTTAAGCTAGTACAGGCAAGTGTAGGACTGAGATCAGGAAGTTCACAAACAGTTATCAACACATATAATGGACTTCCAGTCAGAGTCGTGGAAGCAAAAATGTACAGTCATTAAAGCACCAACTCGATGTTGCAATAGGAGGACTTTAGGGTCATTCTGGATAGATGGGATGAATGGGCTCCCTCATCCATAATTATCTTGTAATCTTCTGAGAAACTATACCATGTCTGAAGTTCCTACCTGAACATATCTTTGTCTAGCTCAGATTACCATTCAGTTAGTTCCCTATGTGTCAAATGTGGAATGCAGATCCTTTAATTGTTGGTGTGTGAATGATCTCTTTGTCGGCAAAATGTTTTTATTTCCAGGTCTTTGATTCAATGGATATTCGATTAAACTATGGCAATAATATTACAGTTGGACCTCTCTGGTCCGGCGACCAGTGCCGGACCAGAGAATTTTCTAAACCGCGGGAGGTCAACTGGTGACAATGCAGCTGGCAACGACCCGGACACGTTCTGCGCATGCATTTAGTCGTTCAGAATCACTCCGTTTTTTAAAATCCTCAGGCCTAGCTTTGGTGCCTCAGTCAGCCACCTGCCCTTCCCTTCCCTTTCCTTGCCCAGCCCGCTTACCTCAATGAACACCAACACCTCAAAATACCACATACATACACACAAAAAAAATAGAGATCAGAGATAAAGTCAAGGAGAGACGTCGACCCTTACCCACAATCCTACTCCCGGCGCCAGTCCGTGTGTAAGCCACGAGCAGAGCCCGACTGGTGGAAGCGGCAGCCTCTTTGCACCGAGACACATGCACACAACAACCCCTCGAGACCGGGGGAGAGGAAAATGTCGGCTCAGCCCGGTGCTGCAGCCTTCGGAGCATGCGCGCCCGACGCCAATCAGGCAAGGAGAGGCGGCCTCAGCAGTGAGGAACACTTGTCCATCCACAGCACCAGCCAGTGTGTAAAACCTCCAGTTTAACATGTGGAGCCACAATTTATTTTTCAATGGACGCCACCCATGCCAGGACTGATGCTGGACCAGGGATGTTTCCGGCCTAGAATCCCAGACTGGAGAAGTACAACCTGTACTGCAATAGCATTACTGAACTTGTGTACCTGCAGGGAGAGGTCTCTTGCAAAGGTTGACACACTGACAGCAGCTATGTGAGTTAAAGTTTAGGCATGTTGCTTTTATGCATTTTATATATGTTCAACAAATCTAATTTGATCTCTGCAACTAGGGACTGCCACTTAGCAAAATTATTTTTACTTTGCTATGTGCCTTTTCCTCTCCCATGGACTATTCAAACTGTACTGCTGAGAGAAAATTGTACATCAATTATGGAGGATGGTATACAGTACTGTACTCCTCCAAATTAATCAAGGAAGGAATTCCTATGCATGATCTTAATCCACTGTTAAAAATGAAAGAAATTCCAAATAAGATCTGTTTGTATATGTGGCTTGCCAGACTGTAAATGCTTTCAAAAAGTTAAGGATGGTATCAAATAAAATTAAGATGCAGCTGCATTCCTACTCGATAAAATGCCTACGCCGATCTCTTGTCTATACTATATTAAACTTGCATCTACTGGCACTTCCTGTTTGTGCCACTTACCAGCAGCGTCATATTTTTGTCACACTTTGGAGCCGAAATTGCCCCTTTCTATAAGAGCCGTGACTGCCTCAAAGAGGCGAACACGGATCAGTATGGACTCGACGCCGAGTCGGTGCGGAATCACCGCCATTTCATAAATTGCCGTCCGCCTTTTTTACAGCGGTGCTAATCACTGCACTGCCCGTGATGCATGTCGCGCACACGCTGACCCCTTACCAACTGGCGTCGATCCCTTTCCGCCCCGCGGGAGCAGATCGGCAGTCGCTCGGTGCCCCAGACAGCTTTCCCTTGTGGGAAGCTGTGTCTGGGCAGCGTGTCTGCCCGTAAAGGGGAGGGCGCTCTGCCGCAGCCACCATTTTTTAATTGTCAGCTGACTCGGAGGTTGGCCCAAAAATGGTGCCCACAGGTTCGGCCGGGCCTCCAACAGGCAGCCCGACACCCCCTCTTGGGTACCGAGCTGCTGGTGGCCCAGTGGGCCAAACTAAACAAACTACAGAGTTTACAGCGGCCCTCCCCTTTAGCTGGCATCATCAGTGCGGCTCTGGTGACACCGACCGATGTCCGCCCCGCTCTACATCGACTTCCGCCCTGAACACCACACAAGAAAAAAAAATGTAACAAGCTGAATTTCACTCCACTCTCCGCCCCATGAATTGGGGCGTGAATAAATCGGTGAGAGCGCCCCCTTTTCGGTCGGAGAGCCATTTCAGCCCCTTTGTGTGAAGATTTTTTTTTATAAAATGGAAAAACTAATGTCCACATTTATAATGGAAAAAGCCTATGTAAACTGGCCACTGGCTCCTGCCATTCTAAAAGGCTTTCTGAAAATGTTTTTCATCTGCCATTTTGTCCCTCACTAGCTTAAATTTCTAAGTTTCGTAACAATGCTTTATCCAAAATGAAAAAAAGTTTCATGTTAAAAATGATTACATTTATCTATTGAATTTAGTTGTCTTTGTGTCTTTTAATTCCTCCTTTAAAGTTTTTACTTGGAAGACCTGGCCTTGGAGTTGATGATTTTTTTTTTTAATTCGTAGCCAATCGTTCCAATTCTTTGTCAAATCACAAACGCCAGAGGTCACCTTGCACACGCCAAGGATCACTCTGCGCCAATGCTCTTAGCCAAAAGGCCTAGAGCCACTGCACCGTTCCTGGAAGTACTGCAATACCAGGTTCGTGCCATGGAGGTGGATGGGTCAGGTCCCCCACACACCTCCGTGGAGGTGGATGGGTCAAGCCACCCCACCCACCTCCTGTTTTTTGCCCAGACCACTGACACTGGCTGAATTTCATTGCACAATCTGAGCATATGCGGTGTACCCAATTTCCTCGGCTGCATCATGACATTTCAGTCAGCTATACTGAAGAATAATTTTTTCCCTTGGCTTATAGTCGTTTCTACTCGGGAGTTCTTCAAGATTATTTGAGGAAAAATGAAATTACAAATTTCAAAAATTGAGTAAAATGCATCAGAGAAAAAATTATGTTGTGATTACACAACTTATTGCCTTTGTCCTCACTTCAGAAATTGAGAACGAGTGTCCTCATGAATGTTATTTCACGTTTTTTTTTAAAGTTGAATTTTGAAAGCCAGCGAATTACCATGATGGTTCGAAAAGGTGACTGATAATGGCTTCCACCCGAGAGAGAGAGAGAGATTCTAATTTCTACACTTTTGGGGAGGAAAAACAAAAAAATGTTCAGGCAGTTTCCTCGTTGTGATTTGCTACTTTAAAAAGGAGCTGAATTTTGAAAGCAAACAAAGCCTCTGAAGGAAGCAAAAAGGTAGGGTAGGAAGGGAAGGGAATTAAACTGGTTGAGGGTGAGATAGCCTTTAGCGCCTCATAATCTGCCCTTGAGGGTTGGGGGAGGGTAGCGAGTGGGAGCAGATGGAGTGTTAAGGGTGCAATGAATCACAGCAGAACAAGAAAGAACAGGATATCTGGTTGAGCTGGTAAATTAAAGGAATTGAGGTATGGGAAATGGGGGTGTGGTGGGAAGGGGCTGGGGACACTACGGGGGTGAGGGCAAGCATGAGTTATTTGGGGAAGAGATGGGAAGGAAGCCACTAAAGGCCACACTTTCCTTGCAGTCTCCATTCCAAATTTAGCCTGCCACAGTTGGTGGCTCCTTTCTCCACCATACCACCTTCCACCTGAAACAAAAGGAGAAAAGGACAAAGTAAAAGAGTTAAGTGGAGGTAAGAAGAGAAAAGGCAGAACCAGTAGGGCAGACAGCAAAGAAAAGTAAGAGACCACATTCTGACTTAATGCATACAAAACCACTGGAGATTGACTCGTAATACTTTAAAAATCTTGCAGCACTCCCAGCCAACTTGTTCAATTATTAATTTCTATTGCTGCTTTTATAATGCAACCTGCCTGTTAGCGTGTCATGCTGTAATTGCACCTCCCTGCCAATGGAGGTGCCGACGACATACTGGATGGTAAAATTACAGCATGGCAAGTTTGCAAAGGCAGTTTCCTTTCTAAATGTGAACGTGGTTTTATATTTTGGAAGTATAAAATCATAAGGACAGAATGAATGACTTCAAAATAGGATAATTTAGTCTGTGCTCTTGTCCAATTAACCTCCATCCAATCCCAGGACACTTGGTCTTATCTTCCTGTACAATGCAAGAGGAGATGGATTAGTCCAAGGAAAAATTGGAGTTGTAACAAAAAATTGTCAAATGGTTCAATGAACATCCAGCACCTCTCATCGCTTCCATTGCGACTTAATAAAAAGAGTATAGGAGAGAGGAGAAATATTATCTGCCTTCGTACACCTGGAGGGTATTTAATGTTTAGATACCTGCCCTGTATTTGCGTTATACGATTTGGGCTTGCTTGGGAATGGATAATCTGGGAACAAAGGAAGGAATGTGAACATTCTGCACGGCGACCACATCTGCAGTAAGTATTGGTGGCTCGAGGATCTTCGGCTCAGAGTTGATGAGCTGGAGTCTGAGCTTCAGACACTGCAGGGAGTGGGGGGAGAGTTACCTGGACGCTGTGTTCCAGCCGTCAGTCACACCCCTTGGATTAAATAAATAATTGAAATTTGGTCCGTGGTCAGAGATAGGAGGGTGTGACTACGAGTGAGACAGGTATGGGGATCCAGAATGTAGCATTGGAGAAGCCTCAGCCCTTGCACTTGTCTAACAGGTACTAAGTTCTTAATCCCTGTGTGGACGAGAGCAGGGACTGCAGGGAGGATGAGCAAGCTGACCACCACACCGTGGTACAGCGGGCCATTCAAGTTGGGAGTAAAAAATGTGGTAGTAGTAGGGGACAGTATAGTTAGGGGGATAGATACTGTTCTCTGCGGCCAAGAGTGTGTCCCCCGAAGGCTGCATTGCCTGCCCGATGCCAGGGTTAAGGAAAGATCCAGTTGTCGTGGTCCACGTAGGTACCAATGACATAGGTAGGAAAAAGAAAGAGGTTCTGCTGAGGGAGTATGAGCAGCTAGGGGCTAAATTTAAAAAGCAGAACCACAAAAGTGGTAATCTCTGGATTACTACCTGAGCCACAAGCAAATTTGCATAGGGGTAAATAAGATCAGAGAGATGAATGGGTTCAGGGGGCACTGGCACCAGTGCAAGAGGGAGCTGTTTCGTTGGGACAGGCTTCACTTGAACCATGCTGGGACCAGTGTTCTGGTGAATCGAATAACTAGGGCTGTATATAGGGCTTTAAACTAAATGTTCGGGGTGGTGGGGGGTGGGATCAGGTGAACAGAAAAGTAAAAAGTCAGAGAAAGGAGATGGCAATAGTACAGGGTAGTGATAGGGGTAATGATAACCAGGAAGGGACAGAGCATATAAACATAAGAGTGCATCAGAAAACGGGGTCAGTGTAGGGAAAAATGGTAAAAATACAAGAATAAATGCTCTTTATCCAAATGAACGCCGCATTCGTAACAAGATGGATGAGTTGACAGCCATTTATTTCTATTTGTGCCATCATCTGATAGCCATTACAGAGACGTGGTTTCAAGGTGACCAAGGCTGGGAACTGAATATTCACGGTTATTTGACATTTCGGAAGGATAGGCAGAAAAGAAAACTAGTTGAGGTAGCTCTGTTAATAAAGGCTGAGATCAGTGCAGCAGTGAGAAATGATATTGGCTCAGAAGATCAAGATGTAGAATCAGTTTGGGTGGAAATAAGAAATAATAAGGGAAAGAAGTCACTGGTGGGAGTAGTCTATAGGACCCCGAACAGTAGCTACACTGTAGGACATAGTATAAATCAAGAAATAACGGAGGCTTGTAAGAAAGGTATGGCAATAATCATGGGTGATTTTAATCTTCATATTGATTGGACAATTCAAATTGGCAAAGGAAGCCTTGAGGAAGAGTTCATGTGTATTCGGGATGGTTTCTTAAAACAATACATTGTGGAACCAACCAGGGGGCAGACTATTTTAGATCTGATGTATAATGAGACTGAATTGATTAATAGTCTCATAGTAAAGGGTCCTCTTGGGATGAGTGATCATAGCATGGTAGAATTTCAGATTCAGTCAGCATGGATTTATGAAGGGGAAGTCATGTTTGACAAATTTGCTGGAATTCTTTGAGGATGTAACGAACAGGGTGGATAAAGGGGAACCAGTGGATGTGGTGCATTTGGACTTCCAGAAGACATTTGACAAAGTGCCACATAAAAGGTTACTGCACAAGATAAAAGTTCATGGGGTTGGGGGTAATATATTAGCACAGAAAACAGAGTCGGGATAAATGGTTCATTCTTGGGTTAGCAATCAATAACTAGTGGGGTGCCGCAGGGATCAGTGCTAGGACCCCAACTATTTACAATCTCTATTAATGACTTGGAAGAAAGGACCGAGTGTAACGTAGCCAAGTTTGCTGACAATACAAAGATGGGAGGAAAAGCAAAGTGTGAGGAGGACAGAAAAAACCTGCAAAAGGACATAGGCAAAAATTTGACAGGTGGAGTATAATGTTGGAAAGTGTGAGGTTATGCACTTTGGCAGAAAAAAAATCAAAGAGCAAGTTATTATTTAAATGGAGAAAAGGTGCTGGAGTACAGCAGGACCTGGGGGTCCTGGTGCATGAAACACAAAAGGTTAGTATGCAAGTACAGCAGGTGATCAGGAAGGCCAATGGAATCTTGGCCTTTATTGCAAAGGAGATAGAGTATAAAAGCAGGGAAGTCTTGCTACAGTTATACAGGGTATTGGTGAGACCACACCTAGAATACTGCGTACAGTTTTGGTTTCCATATTTAAGAAAGGATATACTTGCAGTTCAGAGAAGGTTCACTACGTTGATTCCGGAGATGAGGGAGTTGAGCTATGAAGAAAGGTTGAGTAGGACTCATTGGAATTCAGAAGAATGAGAGGTGATCTTATTGAAATGTATAAGATTATGAGGGGGCTTGACAAGGTGGATGCAGAGAGGATGTTTCCACTGATAGGGGAGACTAGAACTAGGGGGCATAATCTTAGAATAAGAGGCCGCCCGTTTAAAACTGAGATGAGGAGGAATTTCTTCTCTGAGGGTTGTAAATCTGGACTCCGCTGCCTCAGAGAGCTGTGGAAGCTGGGTCATTGAATAAATTTAAATCAGAGATAGACAGTTTCTTATCCGATAAGGGGTTATGGGGAGCGGGCAGTGAAGTGGACCTGAGTCCATGATCGGATCAGCCATAATCGTATTAAATGGTGGAGCAGGCTCGAGGGGGGCCGATGGCCTACTCCTATTTCTTATATTTGTATATTTGAGGGTGAGAAACTTGGATCTCAAACTAGTGTCCTGAACTTGAAAAGGCAATTATGAAGACAGAGTTGGCTAAGCTGGACTGGGAAAATAGATTAAAGGGTAAGACTAGATAAGCAGTGGCAGACATTTAAGGAGATATTTCATAACTCTCAGCAATGATGTATTGCAGTGAGAAGGATGAACCACCGGTGGATAACTAAGGAAGTTAAGGATGGTATCAAATTGAAAACAAAGGCATACAATGTTGTGAAGATTAGTGGAAGGCTAAAGGATTGGGAAATTTTTAGAAACTAGAAAAAGGCCAACTAAAAAAATAAGAGAGAAGATATATAAAAAGGAAGAGAGTCGCTATAGTAAACATTGGTATTTTAGAGGATGAGACTGGGGAATTAATAATGGGGAAACAGGGAAATGGCAGAGACTTTGAACAAATATTTTGTATCAGTCTTCATGATAGAAGATACTAAAAGCATCCCAATGATAATCAATGGACTATTGGGAGGGGGGGAACTTAAAACAATCAGTATCACTGGAGAAAAAGTACTAAGCAAACTAATGGGACTAAAGGTCCCCTGGACCTAATGGCCTGTATCCTAGGGTATTAACAAGTTACTGCAGAGATTGGTTGTAATCTACCAAAGTTTTCTGGATTCTGGAGAGTCCCAGCGGATTGGAAAACCGCAAATGTAACGCCCCTATTTAAGAAAGAAGGGACACAGCAAACAGGAAACTATAGACCAGTTAGCCTAACATCTGTCATTGGGAAAATGCTGGAGTCCATTATTAAGGAAGTACCTGTAGTAGCAAGACATTTAGAAAATCATAATACAGTTAAGCAGAGTCAGCATGGTTTTATGAAAGGGAAATCTGTTAAATTTGCTGGAGTTCTTTGAGGATGTAACGAGCAGGGTGGATAAAGGGGAACCAGTGGATGTGGTGTATTTGGATTTCCAGAAGGCATTCAATAAGGTGCCATATAAAAGGTTACTGCACAAGATAAGACCTCACGGGGTTGGGGATAATATATTAGCATGGATAGAGGATTAGCTAACTAACAGAAAACAATCGGGATAAATGGGTCATTTTCAGGTTGGCAAACTTACCTAGTAGGGTGTCACAGGAATCAGTGCTGGGGCCTCAATTATTTATAATCTATATTAATGACTTGGATGAAGAGACCAAGTGTAATGTAGCCAAATTTGCTGATACAAAGACAGATAGGAAAGCAAGTTGTGAGGAGGATGCAAAGAATCTGTAAAAGGATATAGATAGGCTAAGTAAGTGAGCAAAAATTTGGCAAATAGAACATTGGGCCCAAGTTTCCACACGCACCTAGAATGGCGCAGTCCCGACCTGGACGCCCGCTTTTCGCGCCACAAAGTGCGCCTAAAAAAATCCTCGGTATTCTCCACCTACTTGCAGGTCCTCTGGCCCTCGGCGCAGCCAGCACGAGCTGTGGGGGGGCACAGCCAGGTCCCTGCGCTGAAAACAGTGCCGGGACCTCTGCACATGCGCGCTGCAGTTAGCACGCAAGTGCAGTAGCTCCAGGTGCCGAACTGTGTGGGAGGGGCCCGAAGCACGCAGCCCCTAGCCCTGGCCGAATGGCCTCACTGGGGCTGCGTGCATAAGGCTCCTCCCACAGCCAGCTCCTGTTCCACACCCCCCCCCCCCCCCCCCCCCCGACTTCCGACCAGACCTGACACCCGCTCCCCCCCTGCCTCCAGACCAGACCCGACACCCGCTCTCTCTTCCCCCCCCCCCCCCCCCCCGCCTCCGGACCAGACCCGACACCCGCTCCCCCCACCCCCCCTGCCTCCGGACCGGACCCGACACCCGCACCCCCCCCCCCCCCCCCCCCACTGGACTAACCCGACCCGAGCTCCTGTTCCCGCTCCCCAACTCGACCCGCGCTCCTGTTCCCGCTCCCCGACCCGACCCCCCCCCCCCGCACTGGACCCGACTCCCGCTCCCGGACTGGATCCGACCTGACCTTCCTCTCTCTCTCTCTCTCTCTCTCTCTCTCTTCCCCCCCCAACCCAACGCCACCTACCTGTGCTGGGGACGGGCCCTGCCCGAAGTCTCGGGCCGGCCCGTTCAGCCTTCGGTCCCGAAAGGCCTGCCTGAAGCACTTTCACACAGGTAGGAAGATGGTTTATTTAATCTTTTCTTTGCTTATAAATGTTTATTCAGGTTGGGCTTATTTGTATAAGTATAAATAAGGATTTATTATAGAATTTAATGACTTCCCTTTTCCCCCCCATCCTCCCCTCCCCACCTAGTTCTGGACGCCTAATTTGTAACCTGCGCCTGATTTTTTAATGTGTAGAACAGGTTTTTTCAGTTCTACAAAAATCTTCACTTGCTCCATTCTACTTTAGTTTGGAGTACGTTTTCACTGTGGAAACTTTCAAATCAGGCGCCAGTGGCTGGACACGCCCCCTTTTGAAGAAAAAATTCTGTTCCAAAGTAGAACTGTTCTACCTGACTAGAACTGCAGAAAAAAAAATGTGGAGAATTGCGATTTCTAAGATAGTCCGTTCTCCACCTGTTGCTCCTAAAAAATCAGGCGCAAATCATGTGGAAACTTGGGCCCATAATGTGGGAAAATATGAGGTTATCCTCTTTGCTAGGAAGAATAAAAAAGCAAATTATTATTTAAATGGAGGGAGACCACAAAATGCTGCAATCCAGAGGGATTTGGGGATCCTTGTACATGAAACACAAAAAGTTAGCATGCAGGTACAGCAAGTAATTAGGAAGGCAAATGGCATGTTGGCCTTTACAAAGGGAATGGAGTATAAAAGTAGGGAAGTCCTACAACTGGAAGACCACACCTGGAGGTCTGCGTACAGTTTTGGTCTCCTTATTTAAGGAGGGATATACTTGCATTGAAAGCAGTTCAGAGAAGGTTCACGAGGTTGATTCCTGAGTTCGAGGGGTTGTCTTATGAAGAAAGGTTGAGCAGGTTGGGACAATACTCATTGGAGTTCAGAAGAATGAGAGGTGCTGTTATTGCAACGTTGAATATTGATTCTGAGGAGGCTTGACAGGGTAGATGCAGAGAGGATGTTTCCCCTCATGGGAGAATCTAGAACTCTGGGCATAGTTTCAGAATAAGGGGTCGCCCATTTAAAAACATGAGCAGGAATTTCTTAAGGCTGTGAATCTTTGGAATTCTCTACCCCAGAGAGCTGTGGAGGCTAGGTCATTGAATATATTTCAGGTGGAAATACAGATTTTTGAATGATGAAGTCGAGGGTTATGGGGAGCTGGCAGGGAAGTGGAGTTGAGGCGAAGATCAGATCAGCCGTGATCTTATTGAATGGCGAAGCAGGCTCGAGGGGTCAAATAGCTTACTTCTGCTCCTATTTCTTATGTTCTTTCGAATTTTCCTTTGTGTTTCTGCAGTTCCAAAATAACTGAGGAAAGTAATGACACAAACTGCTGTGTATGATCAATTCGACCATAACTGCTGCAGTGACATGAAACTTTTATTGGAACCAATTTATTCTTTGCTTACCACTCCTCCTTAAAAAAAAATACAGTAGTTTAAAGTATGTGATACAGATTAATTTGACAGTCCAGGCACACACTTGTTTTTTGTTACATTCCTATAGCTCCACTAAAGAATGTGAACATCGAAACATAGAAAATAGGTGCAGGAGTAGGCCATTTGGCTCTTCGAGCCTGCACCACCATTCAATAAGATCATTAGCTCAGTACCCCTTTCCTGCTTTCTCTCCATATCCCTTGATCCCTTTAGCCATAAGGGCCATATCTAACTCCCTCTTGAATATATCCAATGAACTGGCATCAACAACTCTCTGTGGCAGAGAATTCCGCAGGTTAACAACTCTGAGTGAAGAAGTTTCTCCTCATCTCAGTCCTAAATGGCCTACCCCTTATCGTCAGACCATGTCCCCTGGTTCTGGACTTCCCCAACATCGGGAACATTCTTCCTGCATCTAACCTGTCCAGTCCCTTCAGAATCTTATACGTTTCTATGAGATCCCCTCTCATTCTTCTAAACTCCAGTGAATAAAGGCCCAGTTGATCCAGTCTCCCTTCGTATGACAGTCCAGCCATCCCTGGAATCAGTCTGGTGAACCTTCGCTGCACTCCCTCAATAGCAAGAACATCCTCCCTCAGTTTAGGATACCAAAACTGAACACAATATTCCAGGTGAGGCCTCACTAAGGCCCTGTACAACTGCATTAAGACCTCCCTGCTCCTATACTCAAATCCCCTAACTATGAAGGCCAACATACCATTTGCCTTCTTCACCACCTGCTGTACCTGCATGCCAACTTTCAATGACTGATGAACCATGACACCCAGGTCTCGATGCACCTCCCGTTTTCCTAATCTGCCGCCATTCAAATAATCTGGCTTTGTGTTTTTGCCCCCAAAATGGATAACTTCACATTTATCCACATTATACTGCATCAGCCATGCATATTTGCCCACTCAACCTAACCTGTCCAAGTCACCCTGCAGCCTCTTAGCGTCCTTCTCACAGCTCGCACCACCACCCAGTTTAGTGTCATCTGCAAACTTGGAGATATTACACTCAATTCCTTCATCTAAATCATTAATGTATATTGTAAAGAGCTGGGGTCCCTGCAGCACTCCACTAGTCACTGCCTGCCATTCTGAAAAGGACCCGTTTATCCCGACTCTCTGCTTCCTGTCTGCCAACCAGTTCTCTATCCACGTCAGTACATTACCCCCAATACCATGCGCTTTGATTTTGCACACCAATCTCTTGTGCGGGACCTCGTCAAAAGCCTTTTGAAAGTCCAAATACACCATAGCCACTAGTTCTCCCTTGTCCACTCTGCTAGTTACATCCTCAAAAAATTCCAGAAGATTCGTCAAGCATGATTTCTCTTTCATAAATCCATGCTGACTTGGACCGATCCTGTCACTGCTTTCCAAATGCGCTGCTATTTCACTCTTAATGATTGATTCCAACATTTCCCCCACTACTGATGTCAGGCTAACCGGTCTATAATTACCCGTTTTCTCTCCCTCCTTTTTTAAAAAGTGGTGTTACATTAGCTACCCTCCAGTCCATAGGAACTGATCCAGAGTTGATAGACTGTCGGAAAATGATCACCAATGCATCCACTATTTCTAGAGCCACTTCCTTAAGTACTCTGGGATACAGACTATCAAGCCCCGGGGATTTATCGACCTTCAATCCCATCAATTTCCCTAACGCAATTTCCCGCCTAATAAGGATATCCTTCAGTTCCTCCTTCTCACTGTCCCCTAGTACATTCGGAAGGTTATTTGTGTCTTCCTTCGTGAATACAGAACCAAAGTATTTGTTCAATTGGTCTGCCATTTCTTTGTTCCCCATTATAAATTCACCTGAATCCGACTGCATGGACCTACGTTTGTCTTCACTAATCTTTTTCTCGTCACATATTTATAGAAGCTTTTGCAGTCAGTTTTTATGTTCACTGCAAGCTTCCTCTCGTACTCTATTTTTCCCCCTCTTAATTAAACCCTTAGTCCTCCTCTGTTAAATTCTAAATTTCTCCCAGTCCTTACGTTTGTTGCTTTTTCTGGCCAATTTATATGCCTCTTCCTTGGTTTTAACACTATCCTTAATTTCCCTTGTTAGCCACGGTTGAGCCACCTTCCCCGTTTTATTTTTACTGCAGACAAGGAATGTACAATTGCTGAAGTTCATCCATGTGATTTTTAAATGTTTGCCATTGCTTATCCACCATCAACCCTTTAAGTATACTTTGCCAGTCTTATCTCGCCAATTCACCCCTCATACCATCGAAGTTACCTTTCCTTAAGTTCAGGACCCTAGTTTCCGAATTAACTGCGTCACTCCATCTTAATAAAGAATTCTACCATATTATGGTCACTCTTCCCCAAGGGGCCTCACACAACAAGATTGCTTATTAGTCCCTTCTCATTACACATCGCCCGGTCTAGGATGGCCAGCTCCCTCGTTGGTTCCTCGACATATTGGTCTAGAAAACCATCCCTAATACACTCCAGGAAATTCTCCTCCACTGAGTTGCTACCAGTTTGGTTAGCCTAATCAATATGTAGATTAAAATCGCCCATGATTATTGCACCCATCCCTTATTTCTTGCTTGATGCTGTCCCCAACCTCACTACCACTGTTTGGTGGTCTGTACACAACTCCCACTTGCGTTTTCTGCCCTTTGGTATTCTGCAGCTCCACCCATACCGATTCCACATCATCCAGGCTAATGTCGCTCCTTACTATTGCATTAATTTCCTCTTTAACCAATGCCACCCCGCCTCCTTTTCCTCTCTGCCTATCCTTCCTAACTGTTGAATACCCCGGATGTTGAGTTCCCAGCCTTGGTCACCCTGGAGCCATGTCTTCGTGATGCCAATTACATCATATCCGTTAACTGCTGTCTGCGCAGTTAATTCGTCCACCTTATTCCGAATACTCCTCGCATTGAGGCACAGAGCCTTCAGGCTTGTCTTTTTAACACACTTTGCCCCTTTAGAATTTTGCTGTAATGTGGCCCTTTTTGTTTTTTGCCTTGGGTTTCTCTGCCCTCCACTTTTATTATTCTCCTTTCTATCTTTTGCTTCTGTCTCCATTTTATTTCCCTCTGTCTCCCTGCATAGGTTCCCTTCCCCCTGCCATATAAGTTTAACTCCTCCCCAACAGCAGTAGCAAACACTCCCCCTAGGACATTGGTTTCAGTCCTGCCCATCCAGTTTGTACTGGTCCCACCTCCCCCAGAACCAGTTCCAATGTCCCAGGAATTTGAATCCCTCCCTTTTGCACCACTCCTCAAGCCATGTTTTCATCTGAGCTATCCTGCGATTCCTACTCTGACTAGCCCATGGCACTGGTAACAATCCTGAGATTACTACTTTTGAGGTCCTACTTTTTGATTTAGCTCCTAGCTCCCTAAATTCGTCTTGTAGGACCTCATCCTGTTTTTTATCTATATGCACTATGACAAATGGCTGTTCACCCTCCCTTTTCAGAATGTTCTGCACCCGCTCCGAGACAGCCTTGACCCTTGCACCAGGGAGGCAACATACCATCCTGGGGTTTCGGTTGCGGCCGCAGAAATGCCTATCTATTCCCCTTACAATTGAATCCCCTATCACTATAGTTCTCCCACTCTTTTTCCTGCCCTCCTATGCAGCAGAGCCACTCACGGTGCCATGAACTTGGCTGCTGCTGCTCCCCCCTAATGAGTCATCCCCCTCAACAGTACCCAAAGCGGTGTATCTGTTTTGCAGGGGGATGACCGCAGGGGACCCCTGCACTGCCTTCCTTGCACTGCTCTTCCTGTTGTCACCCATTTACCATCTGGCTGTGTACCCTTTACCTGCGGTGAGACCAACTTGCTAAACGTGCTATTCATGTCATACTCAGCATCATGGATGCTCCAGAGTTCATCCACCCGCAGCTCCAGTGCCGCAATGCGGTCCATCAGGAGTTGGATGCGGATGCACTTCCCGCACACGTTGTCGTCGGGCACCGGAGGCGTCCCTGACTTCCCACATAGTACAGGAGAGCATAACATGTGTCTGAGCTGTCCTGCCATGACTTAACAGTTAGATAAACTTAATTTGAAAACAACAATGCTGAAGGTTACTTACTGATAAAGAAAAAAGAAAAGCTACTTACCAATCATTTACCCCCTTGGCTGTGACGTCCCCTTTCAATTTCTTTCTACTTTTTGCCTTCTCTCCCTACTGCAGCTGCACCGGCTGGCCTTTCCGACTGCCGCCTCTGCTCTGCTGCTGGGCCTTTCTAGGCCTCGCCAACGTCCCGAACTGCTCCCGCCTCTGCTCTGCTGCTGGGCCTTTCTAGGCCTCGCCAACGTCCCGAACTGCTCCCGCCTCTGCTCTGCTGCTGGGCCTTTCTAGGCCTCGCCAACGTCCCGAACTGCTCCCGCCTCTGCTCTGCCGCTGGGCCTTTCTAGGCCTCACCAACGTCCCGAACTGCTCCCGCCTCTGCTCTGCCGCTGGGCCTTTCTAGGCCTCGCCAACGTCCCGAACTGCTCCCGCCTCTGCTCTGCCGCTGGGCCTTTCTAGGCCTCGCCAACGTCCCGAACTGCTCCCGCCTCTGCTCTGCCGCTGGGCCTTTCTAGGCCTCGCCAACGTCCCGAACTGCTCCCGCCTCTGCTCTGCCGCTGGGCCTTTCTAGGCCTCGCCAACGTCCCGAACTGCTCCCGCCTCTGCTCTGCTGCTGGGCCTTTCTAGGCCTCACCAACGTCCCGAACTGCTCCCGCCTCTGCTCTGCCGCTGGGCCTTTCTAGGCCTCGCCAACGTCCCGAACTGCTCCCGCCTCTGCTCTGCTGCTGGGCCTTTCTAGGCCTCACCAACGTCCCGAACTCCCGCCTCTCAGACTGCCGCCGCCTCCTCTCCTCTGCCACTGGGCCTTTATCAGCCTCACCAAACTCCCGCCTCTCCGACTGCCATACAGAAGTCTTTGGGGTTTCACAATGTACTTTTAATTGAATTATTTAGTCTAGAATAAATATGAACCTGAAGTTTGTATTCTTAACGGATTTCCAGGTGATGACGAGCTAAATAAATGTACTCAATTTGACGGGAAGTGAGGAATTTGCAGCTGTTTCCTTAATGTCAGTGCTGGATCCAGAATACAACTTGTTCCTCTAGTGAAAAGATTTGAAATGTAGAGTAGTTATTGCTAGGTGGAAGAGTTGCGATCTTGTCATTCTTAAAGGAGAATGTCTGTAATTGCAGTGTAAAGAATTTAGTTGCCTTTTCAAAAATTCCTGGTCCTTAGCCATATGGGAATTTAGTTTATGAAACAAGATTTCTTAAGCAGCATCCACCATGGAAATGGAAGTATTGAATTGCTATGCTTTATTTTGCAACCAAAAATAGTTTGTCCAGTATTGTTCTGCAGACTGAACTTCTTCATAGATACAGGGAGATTAATAATCCTGTGCTAGATATTTGCTTGACAATTTTAGTTTTATGAACTGTAGCCCCCAGGTAAGTATGAGCCAGTGCAAAATTTTATGTATTTTACAAAGTAGCTTCATAGTGAAATTGCATAAATCCACAATGTGCACTCCTGTAGACATTACCCATCAAGCTTGAAGCTGTTCTGTTTACACTGCTATATTGTCTAATGTGTCCTATCACAGATAAGTGGGTGCTTTTCATTTTAGTCGCTACAGTGACTTTTTAATTTTGCATTCCACGCACATTGTGGTACCAGCAGAAAGATTCAGAACTGTTGTGCAATATTTGACTTGGAAGGTGATGCTTTAACCAAGTGATAAAAGACCTTGAAAATGTACAGATACTGAAATGATTCATTCTGCTCATTTGATAAAGTGCATCTAAATCCTAACCTTCCATAGCTCATTGAAGGTAGAGTGCTCGTGCTCTTGAGTAGTAGATGAGGTCAATGTTTTAAAAACCTATCCAATACATAATTATGGTTTAAATAATGAGTGGGGTTTTTGGAATTAAGATGCAATAACTTCTCTGTAGTAGAAAGTACCAGATTTCAGTGGTTAGCAATGCTGTTCCTCTTGGGTTGTCATTAAATCTTTTTTAAAGACCATCTTTAACAAGCTGCATCCTGTCAGTGCTGTTAACTAATTTCCAGCATTGGCATATTCTGGGAACTGTAAGACATAGAGCACCTGCTCTTCAAGATTTATGGCAAATTTAAGTAAGTCTGTTCAGGGATCTGAAGGAAACCATGATTCATTCAGTGAAACTGGCCAATTGGCAGTAGTTTGGTAATCTCTTATTTGCCCAAGTTCAGCTCATAATTTATAAGCAATAAAACAACTTTCCTGTTTTAGAATTCTTTTTGCAAATTATCTGGTTCTTCCAGGAATGTTACATCTGTGGTTAACTTTCTACCAAGTTTGAAACATTCTGTGCGTCTTTTTGTAAGTGTCAGTAGTTAAATTCATATCATTGACCACCAATACAGCACTCTAAACATTTAACCATTGATGGTGCTTTGAGGGCAGGTGAAAATGTTAAATTAGTGTGATTAAACTATTTCTTAGAAAATTACAGAATGCTATTCTGATGCAGTGAATTTCCGACCTTTGCCATGTTGTTCTGAGGAGGTCCTGAGCAGTGGCTAAGTGTTTTCCCTCAGGAGGACTGATTACCCCTGTCACGCTGCCTTACAGCTCCTAGTGGCTGGTGACCATGCAGTTGCCACTAGTTTCAAAGCAAATTGTCCACCTTCCTGCAGTTTTCATTGATACACAAGAGACCAAAGACATGGCTTAAATTTAGATGCTCTTTGAAAGCTCAGCTGGTTAACATATTAAGTAGCTGAACCATACAGACTGGTTTCGATCTCCAGTGTGTGCTAAGTTAGCTGATCTCAGCAAGAGACTGTTAGATAACTATAATTAACCTTAGTACCCCAAGCATTCCTGCTTCTAATCCCTAGCTAGTGACCCTGCTTCAAGTGAATTCAGAATCTATCTTGGTTGTCATAACCCCTGTGATTGTTTGATCTATTCGCACCTTAGCCACGGTTTTGCTGACTGTGGCGAGTGAAGTCGGTGGCGGGTCCCGATCCCGCTGCTGGCTCCATCCCACTGTCTGAAATAAATTTCCCTTGATGGGGCTTGTTAAATTAGGGCCCTGCTCAGCGCGTTTCCTGGCCAATTAGAGAAAGTGGGTCAGGTGATGTCATTTGATGACGTGTCGTCAGCCGGTTTCCTTAAAGGGACTGTTATAAATGTAAACTTGTATTTACTCTGTGCAGCCACCAGAGGGCTCATCCCCTGGAGTCCCAAAGGATCCCATAATCCCTTGGAGCACAGGTATTTAAGGAGGCCTCACAGGTTGGAGAGGCACTCTGGAGACCTGCAATAAAAGACTACGGTCACACTTTACTTTGAGCTCACAGTGTTCAGTCTGACTTTCTCCATACACAACAGGGACCATGTCCAAATTTATTTTGACATTTTGTACTGTCAGTGTTCTACAGCACTGAGGTGCTGCAAACACTGACAAACACTGCACAATGGTGCAGGGCTGCTGTACCCAGGCTCTCCCATGACTCCCTCCATATGCTGACTTATGTCACTTCAATCATAATGTAATTGTGCAAGTGCTTAAGATAATGGCCTTGAAATTACGGTCGGAGGCGTAGCTAAGAAGTATGCAGCTGACCTCCAAAAGAAATCCATACTTACCTGGTGCTTGTTTTGCTGCAGAGTTGAGCACAGTGTAGTGGTCCATGGATCCCGGGGTGCACCGTATGCGTAAGTGTGCCTGGGGTCACGTGGGGCGGTGCTCCAATCAGGAAATGAAATCTCTAATGCCCATTCATTGTTTTTTAGTTTCACTCACCCCAGTAAATTAATTAATAAATAAATCAGTGTCTCATTCTTGGTAGAGTTGTGTTGGGATGAGGAGATATTTAAGTGGATATAGATATTTATTTCAAGATTTTTTTTTTAACATGACTGGTGTATGTTTCACGCTGCTGCATATCCCCACTTAAACAGTAATTGCGCCTTTTTACATGAGCCATAAAATTTTCATGTGTAATTGCTGGGAAGTTGGTGGACAATTAGGATTTTGCAGTCTGAGCGGATGGTCTGTCAAATTGGAACTTGACCGATCGCAAGTTCGGGATTTAGCACATGCGCAACACATGCAGAAATCTGGAACTTGCTGTTCATTTCAAAGGCAGTATACGGCGTGCTCAGAGTACATACTCATACTAACTGCAAATTCTGCTGCAATGTTTTCTCTCAAACTGATTTGTTGGTGATGGGAGCAGCTGTTAATTTAGAAGGAATATTAATGGTAACTTCCCTCTTTCAGATGTTCAACCAGTTGCTTATGAGGAACCAAAACACTGGTGCTCTATTGTCTATTATGAGCTGAATAACCGTGTGGGAGAAGCTTTCCAAGCCTCCTCTACTAGCGTCTTAGTGGATGGTTTTACTGATCCCTCAAACAACAAGAATAGATTCTGCCTCGGGCTTCTGTCCAATGTGAATCGTAATTCAACCATTGAAAACACCAGGAGACATATTGGCAAAGGTAATCTCTCAATTTTTAACTTTTGTGGAAAATATTACATTTCGAACCCAAGAAGTTTGGGGTTTCACATCCTCCCATTGTATTGAATAGTACATCAGAAAGAGATCTCAAGTTTATAAAAATATTAATTGTTCAAGTTGCTAGGCTTTTTTCTATCTTTAAAATAACCAAATAATCTATTTTTGATCGTGTTGCTGGAGGGAGAAATATTAGCCAGGATGTTCTGAGGAGTTTGTGCTGGCAATTTCCCATTTTAGCCCACTCCTAAACACCATCTAGTGGCCAGATTGAGCAATGATCAAGGCCTAGAATGAAACGAACAGTCTTTCTGCTCATCTAGAAAAATGCCGTGACCCAAATACTTCAAAACTGAGGGGGGAAAATACGAATGTCTGCTCTTTTCAAATATTGCCATAGGATCTTCATTTCCTTATCTCATTTGAAAGACACTTTCTGAAAATGCAGCGTATCCTCAGTACTGCAATGGTTGTTCTCGAGTGTTGGACTAGGGAAAAGTAACTTGTACTACAGGTGTAGCGTCCTGAATCCGAGGCCGTTCCGCATTCCATGTTTTTCTGGACTTTGGAATGTCTTTCTGATGTCACGAATCCGGAAACACTCGAGCCCAGGTTCGGGTGTGTCCGGATTTTGGAACGTCAGAAAAGATGAGGGAGGTGCTCGCTGAGGAGCTGTTCGGGTTGCCGGCCCCGTCGATGAGATCGCCGGGCGGGACCCCGCCGAGGAGGAGCTGATTGGGCGGGGCCCCGCCGAGGAGGCCCTGAGGCAAGGGCAGCAGCGGTGAGGCCCGAGGTCGGGCAGCAGCGTGACCTCGATGTCGGTGGTCCGGATTCCGGAACATTTTACGGATTCTGTACAACCCTGCCACCAATTGTAGATTGCCATAATTTAGAGAAGCTTGGAGATGTGCAATAAATAACTTGCATTTATACAGTGCTTGACGTGCTGTGGACATCTCGAGGCACTTCAGGAGCAATGAATTACTTTTGAAATGTAGTCCTTATTTAGGCAAGTGGGCGTAGTAGTATATGGAAAGCAAACCTGTGTCTATTGATTTTCAGGTGTTCACCTTTACTATGTTGGTGGAGAAGTGTATGCTGAATGCTTGAGCGACAGTAGTATTTTTGTACAAAGTCGAAACTGCAATTATCATCATGGCTTCCATCCAACGACTGTCTGCAAGATCCCCAGTGGATGCAGTTTGAAGATCTTCAACAATCAAGAGTTCGCCCAGCTTTTGGCCCAGTCGGTAAACCATGGCTTTGAAGCGGTTTATGAACTTACCAAGATGTGTACCATACGCATGAGTTTTGTAAAGGTAATAGAATTTGTATAGAAATTATCCAAAATCAAACTAAATGCTTGCTAATTTTCATTTAGTAAGAGAAACTAGATAAATATATGAGAGAGAAAGGAATAGAAGGATATGTTGCTAGAGTGAGATGAATTAAATAGAGTGGGAGGAGGTTTGTGTGGAGCATAAACAACAGCATATGGAGGGAGGGAGAAGAATGATACTCCTCCACCTAATCCTCCGAAATCCCCTTCTAGAGTCTAGGCCAAATGACCTGTTACCTGTTGAGTATTTTTTTTCCTTCCTAGTGGGTCTCTTGTGTTCATGGAAAGTCAAATAATGTTATAAGAAAAAGGATGTTATGCCAAGTAGTATTACCTGAGATATTGACTTATCTACATTGCAGCAGTTTTGGGATCCAGGAGCACTAGGAAATGGGGCCTAGGGTCTGGTTGTACTGGGAAGGATCTCTGACTATTTTGAAGAGGGCGGGAGTGTTCAGGCAGGTAGCACTAGGAAGGGTATATCAAGGTTATGGGGAGCATTGGGGTGTTTCTGGGGTCAGGGAATACTGGGAATGCAGTCTTAGGGGGTTGTGAAACGGGAGGAATCCTGTGATCCAGGAGGACTGAGGAGGGGATTTGGGGGCATTAGGTGGAATAGTATATCTCTTTTCTTCCCCCAACCCCCTCACCCGCACCAGCACATTTCCACTTGTCAACCTCCTCCCCCTGACCTGTGTATATCCCTTTTTGCACCCTTAGGTACATAGGAGCAGGAGTAGGCCATTCAGCCACTCGAGCTTGTTCCTCCGTTCAGTTGGATCTTGGCTGATCTGTAACCTAATTGCATCCAGCCGCCTTGGCTCTACATCCCATAAGATTCTTGCTAGCCAAAGATATAATCAATCTTAGATTTAAAATTACTGCTCTTTGTGGCAGAGTGTTCCACATTCATACCACCCTTTGCATGAAGTGTTTCCTAACTTCTCTCCTAAATGGCCTGGCTCTGGTTTTAAGATCATGTCCCTTTGTCCTAGACTCCCTACCAGTGGAAAAATTTGTCTCTGTGCTAACAATTCCTTTCAAAATCCTAAAATTCTCAATCAACAGCAACAACTTGTATTTATATAGCGTCTTTAAATGTCCCAAGGCACTTCATGGGAGCGTTCTAAAACAAAATTTGTTTCTAAAACAAAAAACCGAACCACATGAGATATTAGGGTAGATAATCAAAAGCCTGATCAGAGATAGGTTTTAAGGAGTGTCTTAAAAGAGAGGTAGAGGGGCAGAGAGGCTTAGGCAAGGAATTCCAGAGCTGAAGGCATGGCTATCAATGCTGGAGCGATTTAAAAATTGGGTTGCTCAAGAGGCCAGAATTAGAGGAGCGCAGATATGAGGGTTGTGGGGCTGGAGGAGATTAGCGATAGAGGGGAAAGGCCATGGAGGGATTTGAAATCAAATTATAAAATTGAGGTGTTGCTTAAATGGGAGTCAATGTAGGTCAGCAAGCACAGGGGTGATGGGTGAACGGGACTTAGTGCGAGTTTGGACCCGAGTGACCGCAAGTTTATGGTGAGTAGAATGTGAGAGGCCAGCCAGGAGTGGAATAGTCAAGTCTAGAGGAACCAAAGGCATGGATGAGGGTTTCAGCAGCAGATGAGCTGAGGCGGGCAAAGCCGGGCGATGTTCCGGAGATGGAAATGGGCGGTCTGAGTGATGTCGCAGATGTCAGAAGCTCATTTCGGGGTCAGATGTGACAGCAAGGTTGCAAATCTGTCTGGTTCAGCCTCCGGCAGTTGCCAGGGAAAGGGATGGAGTTAAATGGTCAGGGAACGGAGTTTGTGACGGGGACCGAAGACAATGGCTTGTCTTCCCAATATTTAATTGGAGGAAATTTCTGCTCATGCCAGTACTGGATGTCGGACAAGCATTCTGACAATTTAGAGACAATGGAGGGTTCGAGAAGGTCGGTGTTGAGGTAGAGCTGGGTGTCATCAGCCTACATGTGGAAACTGACCAGGGGCCAAGGATAAATCCTTGGACATCAGAGGTAATGATGTAGGAGAGAGAAGCGAAACCATTGCAGGTGATTTTATGGCTATGATTGGATAGATAAAGGAACCAGAAAAATGCAGTCCCACCCATCTGGACAACAGTGGAGAGGTGTTGGAGAGGTCAACCGTGTCAAAGGTTGCATAAAGTACGAGGAGTGATAGTTTAAATTTGTCAGTCATGTAGGATGTCATTTGTGACTTTGATAGCCGTTTCAGTACTGTGGCAGGAATGGAAACCTGATTGGAGGGATTCAAAATATGGAGTTCTGGAAAAGATGGGCATGGATTTGGAAGGTGACAGCACAAAAGGGAGGTTGGAGATGTAGTGGTAATTTGCAAGGAAGGAGAAGTCAAGAGTTGTTTTGTTTCTGAAGAGAGGGGCGATGACAGCAAATTTGAAGGCGAAGAGGACAGTACCTGAGGAGAGAACCATTAAAACCACTAACACGGAAACCAGAAAGGGAAGTTGGGTGGTCAGCAGTTTAGTGGGAATAGGGTCGAGGGAGAAGGAAGTGGATCTCATGGGCAAGATCAGCTCGGCGAGGGCATGAGGAGAGATCGAAGAGATCTGATAAAAGATGGGAGTTGAGGGCTAGGGCAGGGGGGGGGAACCTTAGAGGAAGGGAGGGAAGTAGTAGAGGTAGCTGATCGGATGGTCTTATTCTTAGTGACAAAAAAGTCCATGTGGTCCTCGCATTTGTTGAAGGGTTAAAAAGACCGTTTGCAGTAGAGGAAAAAAAAGCCAGGATTATCATTGCATTCTAGAATGGTAAACATTTTGGCAGATGAGAGCAGGACCCGATAGTGCTTTTTGGTCCAGCCAGATCTGGCGGTGAATGGCTAAACCAGTTGCCTGCCAAATCTGTTCCTGTCTGCCTCCCTTAGCCTAAAGGGAGCGGAGATAAGGGTTGTACCAGGGGGAGCAGCCATGGTGTGAGAGTAATGGTTTTAATGGGAACTAGGGCATCAAAGGTGGAGGTGAGGGAGTGATTGAGCAGATTGGTAGCTGCAGAAATGTGGTGAATGGAGGGCCAAAGGGAGAGTTTTTTTCCTTCCAGGAGCAGACACAGAAGAAAGTAGGGTTGGGAGAACGATACAAGGAAGTGATGGAGATTGACACGAGGGGACTAGCAAGGGCGTGGCTGTGCATATGGGTTGGAAAGTTTAGTTGAAGGGAGAGATTAAGGGAGGTTGGGAAGTCAGTGAACTCAGGATGATGAATTAAGATGGAGGTTGAAAATCACCGAGGATGTGAAGTCGCTCAGTGCAGAGGCTGAGGGACTAAAGAAATGAAGCTATCTCGGTGAGAAAATGTTTGATACTTGGATGGGTGGTAGGGAACGGGGATTTTAAATGAGGTGAAAGGGATGGAACAAAGTGAGCTGCTCAAAGAAGCAGAGAGTGCCAGAGGAGTAGGGAAACAGATCAGGGTAGTGATTTGGTGATTAGAGCCACACAGCCAATGCGCCGGTCTGGGCGGGGCAAGTTTTGGACGGTGTAGCCAGGCAGGGAGACTTCATTTAGGGATAAGGTGTCATCACTCCTCAAGGCCATGATGTAGATGCAGTCATCCACAATAAGCTCATGGATGCAAAGGCCTTGTTCACAAGTGAATGGACATTCTGGAAGGAGATGCCGAGAGGGGACGGCGATAGCTGATCCGTTGGCATTTGCAGGGGTGTGTTGGGCAGTAAGGAGATTGGCAAGTTTAGCTCCCAGCGAGAACTGGGCGAGGTCAGCAAGAGAATAGGATGGGGCTGTTGGGATTGTGAGCGACAAGTGCCTCGGGTCATCAGAGGATGGCCAGAAGGGCACAGAATGGAGCTGTAGACTTATTTAAGATGGAGTCAAGCCTGGGACAGCGGCAGGAGAGTGGGAAGGTCAAGGAGTGTTGTGGGGGTTGGGATTTGAGAGGCCAGAGCACCCGAGAGGGGAGAAATGAAAGGCATGAAGACAGGAGGGTGAGGTCCAGAAGGGATAAAGAGAAAAGTAGTAAAAAGGAGGGAGAAAAAAGTGGAAATAGAAGTCATCGACTCGGGTCTGAAGCGGCAGCCAAAATACGCACAAAAATGGACACGAGCAGAATTTGAGTTACGTAGGCCTGGTTATGTAGCAATTATTAGGATACATATATCCTGGTGGTAACGGAATAGATAGGAGACAATAGGGAAACCAGAGTTAAAGTCGGGTTCCGTGGTGAGATAAAGTTGACATAGGTGGAGACGGCATGAAGCATTGATGAATTGTTCTCCAAGTTCGGAGACAGTTGTAGCGGGAGAGTGAAATCCAGAAGCTATTTGAAGGGTCAGCTATATTCCAGGAAATACAAGCCTAGTTTATGTAATCTCTCCTCATAACCTAACCCTTGAAGCCCTGGTAACATTCTGGTGAATCTGCACTGCAACTTCATCTCACCACGGAACCCAACTTTAACTCTGGTTTCCCTATTGTCTTCTATCTATTCCGTTGCCACCAGGATATATGTATCCTAATAATTGCTACATAACCAGGCCTACGTAACTCAAATTCTGCTTGTGTCCATTTTTGTGCGTATTTTGGCTGTCGCTTCAGACCCGAACCGATCACTTCTATTTCCACTTTTTCTCCCTCTTTTTTACTTCTTTTCTCTTTACCCCTCCTTGAAAGGCCAATATATTCTTTCTAAGATTTGGTGCCCAGAACTGTACACAGTACTCTCGATGTGGTCTAACCAGGGCTTTGATTTGCTGTAGCAAACATTCCTCCCCATTGTGTTCTAGCCCTCCAGTTATAATAGCTAACATTCCATTAGCGTTTTTGATTATATTTTGTACCGGGCTACTACTATTTTAGTGATCTGTGTATGTGGACTCCGAAATCTCTTTGGATCTCTACAGTTTCTAGCTTTTCACCATTTAAATAATTCGGATCTATCCTTTTTTTTTAAACCCAAAATTAATTCCGCACGTGTGTTTTCGTTCCATTTAAAAGCTGGTGAGTCAGCTGCACGGGAACTCCAGAGCATTGGTTGAGGCCCCGTATTTGTGGGACACCGCTAGTCTTCCTTCCAATTAGAGTACATACCAATTATCCCGACGCTGCCCAACCAACCTCCTACCAGGTTAATAATTTGTCTTCAGTTCCATGAGCTTTAATTTATCTTAACTGTCTCTTAAATGGAACCTTATAGAATGCCTTCAGGGTAGTCCATTCTTATCCATCGACATTCCCCTGTCTACTACTTTAGTTACTTCCTCAAAAAATTCAACTTGGTTAGTTAAACATTACCTACCCTTTACAAATCCGTGTTGGTTCTCTCTAATCAGCTCAAATGTCCAAGTGCCCAGTCACTCTATCCTTGATTATAGATTCCAACAATTTCCCCACAACAGATGTTAGACTAACGGGTCTATAATTTCTTGGTTTTTCTCTCACCTTTCTTAAATAATGGAGTCACATTTGCAATCTTCCAATCTAAAGGGACAATTCCTGAATTGAGAGAGCTTAGGAAGATTATCGCTTAAAGCATCTGCAATTTCCTCTCCACCGTCCTTTAAAACCTCTGGTGGAAACCATGTCCTGGGGATTTGTCAGTCTTTATTGCCATTATTTTTATCTAAAACTATTTTCTTGCTTATGTTAACTTTGGTGATTTCCAATCCGTGATTCATTAATAATTTCCTTGGAACGTCATGTATATTATCCTCTTCCTCTACTTTGAAGACTGATAGGGAGGGAAACCTGCTGTTCTTACTGGGTCTGGCCTATATGTGACTCCAGACCCACAGCATTGTGGTTGACTTTTAACATAACATAAGAATTAGGAGCGGGGGGGGGGGCCATACAGCCCTTCAAAGATGATGATGGCTGATCTTCAAATTAAACTCCACTTTCCTGCCTGAACCCATACCCCCCTGATTCCCCTAGAGTCCAAAAGTCTTATCTCTTTCGGCATTGAATATGCTCAATGATTCAGCATCCACAGCCCTCGGGTAGAGAATTCCAAACATTCACAACCCTGAGTGAAGAAATACCTCATCTGTCTCAAATGGCCGACCTGTTATCCTGCGACTATGACCCCTAGTTCTAGACTGTCCAGCCAGGGGAAACAATCTCTCAGCATCTACCTTGTCAATCCCCCTCAGAATCCTATATGTTTCAATGAGATCACTTCTCATTCATCTAAACTCGAGTACAGGCCCAATCTGCTCATAGGATAACCCTCCTATCCCAGGAATCATACTAGTGAACCTTTGTTGCACCGCCTGTAAAGCAAGTATATCCTTCCTTACATAAGGAGACCAAAACTGTGCACTACTCCAAAGCTCTGTACATTTGCCCTCTGAAATGGCTTGGCAAGCCACTCAGTTCTACCAAACCGCTATGACAAAGTGTATGAATAAAACCGAACGTACCACCCGGCATCAACCGAGGCATCGGGTTCGGACATGACAAAGGCACACCCAGGCCAGTTGACCCTGCAAAGTCCTCCTCACCAACATCTGGGGACGTGCCAAAATTGGAAGAGCTGTCCCGCAGACTAGTCAAGCAACAGCCTGACAGTCATACTCTCAGAATCATACCTTTCAGCCACTGTCCTATTAGCCACTGTCCTATTAGCCTTCATCACCATCCTGGGTCATGCCATGTTCCAGCAGCAGGACAGACCTACCAGGCGTAGCGGCACAGCGGTATAAAGTCAGGAGGGAGTGACCGAGAGTCCTCAACATTGACTCCAGGCCCCATGAAGTCTCATGGCATCAGGTCAAACCTGGGCAAGGAAACCTGCTAATTACCACCTACCACCCTCCCTCAACCGATGAATCAGTAGTCCTCCACATTGAACATCACTTGGAAGAAACACTGAAGGCAGCAAGGGCACACAACATACTTTTGGTGGAGGGCTTCCATGTCATCACCAAGAGTGGCTCAGTAGCACCACTGCACTACTGACTGAGCTGGCATGGTCCTGAAGGGCACAGCTGCCAGACTGGGCCTGCGGCAGGTGATGCGAGAACCAACACAAGGGCAATCCTACTTGACCTCGTCCTCACCAAGCTACCTGTTGCAGATGCATCTCTCCATGACAGTATTGATAGGAGTAACCACACCTATTAATACTCCTATCAATACTCGTATTAGTCCCATTTCCACACTGAGGACACCATGTTATGTGACACTAAGCTGGGTGGCAGTGTGTGCTGTGAGGGGGATACTAAGAGGCTGCAGGGTGACTTGGGTGAGTGGGCAAATACATGGCAGAGGTGATATAATGTAGATAAATGTGAGGTTATCCACTTTGGTGGTAAAAAGGCAGATTATTATCTGAATGGTGACAGATCAGTAAACTGGGAGGTGCAACGAGACCTGGGTGTCATCGTACATCAGTCATTGAAAGTTGGCATCCAGGTACAGCAGGCGGTGAAGAAGGCAAATGGCATGTTGGCCTTCATAGTGAGAGAATTTGAGTATAGGAGCAAGGAGGTCTTACTGCAGTTGTACAGGGCCTTGGTGAGGCCACACCTTGAATATTATGTACAGTTTTGGTCTCCTAATCTGAGGAAGGACGTTTTTGCTATTGAGTGAGTGCAGTGAAGGTTCACCAGACTGATTCCTGGGATGACAGGACTGACATATAAAGAAAGACTGGATCGACTAGGCTTACATTCACTGGAATTTAGAAGAATGAGAGGGGATCTCAAACATATAAAATTCTGATGGGATTGGACAGGTTAGATGCAGGAAGAATGTTCCCGATGTTGGGGAAGTCAAGAACCAGGGGTCACAGTCAAAGGATAAGGGGTAAGCCATTTAGGACTGAGATGAGGAGAAACTTCTTCACTCAGAGCTGAGCATGTGGAATTCTCTACCACAGAAAGTTGTTGAGGCCAGTTCGTTAGATATATTCAAAAGGGAGTTAGATGTGGCCCTTACGGCTAAAGGGATCAAGGGGTATGGAGAGAAAGCAGGAATGAGGTACTGAAGTACATGATCAGCCATGATATTGAATGGTGGTACAGGCTCGAAGGGCCGAATGGCCTACTCCTGCACCTATTTTCTATGTTTCTATTGCCACCATGCTAAATGGGATAGATTCAGAACAGATCTAGCAGATCAAAATCCATGAGGTGCTGTGGGCCATCAGCAGCAGCAGAGTTGTAATCTACCACAATCTGTAACCTCATGGCCTGGCATATCCCTCACTCTACCATTACCATCAAGCCAGGAGACCAACCCTGGTTCAATGAAGAGTGTAGAAGAGCATGCAAGGAGCAGCACCCAGCGTACCTAAAAATGAGATGCCAGCCTGGTGAAGCTACAACACAGGACTGCATGCATGCTAAACAGCGGAAGCAATGTGCGAGAGCCGGAGCTAAGCAGCCAACAGATCAGATCAATGCTCTGCAGTCATTCCACATCCAGTCATGAATGGTGGTGGACAACAAGCAGGAGCCGGAGGCTCCATAAACGTGCCGATCCTCAATTGTGGCAGAGTCCCCCACGTGAGTTTTTTAAAAATTCATTCATGGGATGTGGGCGTCGCTAGCATCCCTAATTGCCCTTGAGAAGATGGTGGTGAGTCGCCTTCTTGGACCGCTGCAGTCCGTGTGGTGAAGGTACTTCCACAGTACTTTTAGAGAGGGAGTACCAGGATCTTAACCCGGTGATGATATACTTCAAAGTCAGGATGGTGTGTGACTTGGAGGGGAACGTGGAGGTGGTGGTGTTCCCATGCTCCTGCTGCCCTTGTCCTTCTAGGTGGTAGAGGTCGGCGTTTGGGAAGTGCTTCCAAAGAAGCTTGACGAGTTGCAGATGGTACACACTGCAGCCATGGTACACTAGTGGGAGTTGTGTACAGACCACCAAACAGTAGTAGTGAGGTTGGGGATGGCATCAAACAAGAAATTAGGGATGCGTGCAATAAAGGTTACAGCAGTTATCATGGGCGACTTTAATCTACATGCAGATTGGGCTAACCAAGCTGGTAGCAATGCGGCGGAGGAGGATTTCCTGGAGTGTATTAGGGATGGTTTTCTAGACCAATATGTCGAGGAACCAATTAGAGAGCTGGCCACCCTAGACTGGGTGTTGTGTAATGAAAGGACTAATTAGCAGTCTTGTGCGAGGCCCCTGGGGAAGAGTGACCATAATATGGTAGAATTCTTAAGATGGAGAGTGACGGTGTTAATTCAGAGACTAGGGGTCCTGAACTTAAGGAAAGGTAACTTCGATGGTATGAGACGTGAATTGGCTAGGATAGACTGGCGAATGATATTTAAAGGGTTGACAGTGGATAGGCAATGGCAAACATTTAAAGATCACATGGATGAACTTCAACAATTGTACATCCTTGTCTGGAGTAAAAATAAAGAGGAAAGTAACTCAACAGTGGCTCACCAGGAAAATTAGGGATAGTGTTAAATCCAAGGAAGAGGCATATAAATTGGCCAGCAAACCTGAGGACCTGGAGAAATTTATAATTCAGCAGAGGAGGACAAAGGGTCTAATTAGGAGGAGGGAAAAATAGAGTATGAGAGGAAGTTTGCAGGGAACATAAAAATTGACTGCAAAAGCTTCTATAGATATGTGAAGAGAAAAAGATTAGTTAAGACCAATGTAGGTCCTTTGCAGTCAGAATCAGGTGAATTTATAATGGGGAACAAAGAAATGGCAGACCAATTGAACAAATACTTTGGATCTGTCTTCTCTAAAGAAGACACAAATAACCTTCCGGAAATAATAGGGGTCAGAGAGTCTAGCGAAAAGGAGGAACTGAAGGAAATCCTTATTAGTCAGGAAATTGTGTTAGGAAAAATGATGGGATTGAAGGCCGATAAATCCCCAGGGCCCGATAGTCTGCATCCCAGAATACTTTAAGGAAGAGGTCCTAGAAATAGTGGATGCATTGGTGATCATTTTCCAGCAATCTATAGACTCTGGATCAGTTCCTATGGGCTGGAGGGTTGCTAATGTAACAACACTTTTTTTTTAAAAAGGAGGGAGGAGGGAAAACAGGGAATTATAGACCTGTTAGCCTAACATCGGTGGTGGGAAAATGTTGGAATCAATTATTAAAGATGAAATAGCAGCGCATTTGGAAAGCAGTGACAGGATGGGTCCAAGTCAGCATGGATTTATGAAAGGAAAATCATGCTTGACAAATCTTCTAAAATTTTTTGAGGATGTAACTAGTAGAGTGGACAAGGGAGAACCAGTGGATGTGGTGTATTTGGACTTTGAAAAGACTTTTGACAAGGTCCCACACAAGAGATTAGTGTGCAAAATTAAAACAAATGGTATTGGGTGTAATGTATTGACGTGGATAGAGAACTGGTTGGCAGACAGGAAGCAGAGAGTCGGGATAAAAGGGTCTTTTTCAGAATGGTAGGCAGTGACCAGTGGGGTGCTGCAGGGTTCAGTGCTTGGACCCCAGCTATTTGCAATATACATCAGTGATTTAGATGAAGGAATCGAATGTACTATCTCCAAGTTTGCAGATGACACAAAGCTGGGTGTCTGTGTGAGCTGTGAGGGGGACGCTAAGAGGCTGCAGGGTGACTTGGACAGGTTAGGTGAGTGGGCAAATGCATGGCAGATGCAGTTTAATGTGGATAAATGTGAGATTATCCACTTTGGTGGCAAAAACAAAGACAGAATATTACCTGAATTGTGGCTGATTAGGAAAAGGGGAGGTGCAACGAGACCTGGGTGTCATGGTACATGAGTCATTGAAAGTTGGCATGCAGGTGCAGCAGGCGGTGAAGAAGGCAAATGGCATGTTGGCCTTCATAGCTAGAGGATTTGAGTATAGCAGCAGGGAAGTCTTACTGCAGTTGTACAGAGCCTTGGTGAGGCCACACCTGGAATATTGTGTTCAGTTTTGGTCTCCTAATCTGAGGAAGGAGGTTCTTGCTATTGAGGGAATACAGTGAAGGTTCACCAGATTGATTCCCGGGGTGGCAGGACTGACATATGAGGAGAGACTGGATCAACTGGGCTTGTATCCACTGGAGTTTTGAAGAATGAGGGGGATCTCATCGAAACATATAAAATTCTGACGGGATTGGACAGGTTAGAGGCAGGAAGAATGTTCCCATTGCTGGGGAGTTCCAGAACCAGGGGTCACCGTCTAAGAACAAGGGGTAAGCCATTTAGGATCGAGATGAGGAGAAACTTCTTCACTCAGAGTGGTTAACCTGTGGAATTCTCTACCGCAGAAAGTTGTTGAGGCCAGTTCGTTAGATATATTCAAAAGGGAGTTAGATATGGCCCTTACGGCCAAAGGGGTGTGGAGAGAAAGCAGGAAAGGGATACTGAGGTTGAATGATCAGCCATGATCTTATTGAATGGCAGTGCAGGCTCGAAGGGCCGAATGGCATGCTCCTGCACCTAATTTCTATGTTTCTATGTGATGGAGGGAGTGAATGTTTAAGGTCCTGGATGGGGTGCCAATCAAGTGGACTGCTTTGTCCTGGATGGTATAGAGCTTCTTGAGTAGTGTTGGAGTTGCAGTCGTCCAGGCAAGTGGAGTGCATTCCATCATACTTGTGCCTTGTAGATGGTGGAAAGCCTTTGGGGAGTCAGGAGGTGAGGCACTTGCCACAGAATACCCAGCCTCTGACCTGCTCTTGTTGCCATAATAGTTATGTGGCTGGTCCAGTTAAATTTCTGGTCAATGGTGACCCCCCAGGCTGTTGATATTGCAGGTTTCAGCAATGGTAATGCCGTTGAATGTCATAGGGCATTGGTTAGACTCTTGCTTTTTGGAGATAGTCATTGCCTGGCACTTATATGGTTCAAATGTTATATGCAACTTATCAGCCCAAGGCTGAATGTCGTCCAGGTCTTGCTACATGCAGGCACGGTCTGCTCCATTATCTGTGAAGTTGCGAATAGCACTGAACATTGTGCAGTCATCAGCGAACATCCCCACATCTGATCTTATGATGGAGCGAAGGTCATTGATGAAGCAGCTGAAGATGGTTGGGCCTAGGACACTGCCCTGAGGAACTCCTGCAGCGATGCCCTGGGGCTGTGATGATTGACCTCCAACCATCTTCCTTTGTGTTAGGTATGACTCCAGCCAGTGGAGAGTTTGCACCCTGATTCCTATTGACTTCAGTTTTACTAGGGGTCCTTGATGCCACACTTGGTCAAATGGTGCTTGATGTCAAGGGCAGTCACTCTCACCTCTCCTCTGGAATTCAGCCCTTTCATCCATGGTTGGACCAAGGCTGTAATGAGGTCTGGAGCCAAGTGGTCCTGGCGGAACCCAAACTGGGCATTGGTGCGCAGGTTATTGGTGAGTAAGTGCCACTTGATAGGACTGTTGACAACACCGTCCATCATTTTTCTGATGATTAAGAGTAGACTGATATGGCGGTAATTTTCTGGATTGGATTTGTCCAGCTTTTTGTGGACAATACCTGGGCAGTTTTCCACATTGTTGGATAGATACTAGAGTTGTAGCTGTACTGGAATAGCTTGGCTAGAGTTGTGGCTAGTTCTGGAGCACAAGTCTTCAGCACAATAGCCGGGATGTTGTCGGGGCCAATACCCTTTGCTGTATCCAGTGCACTCAGTCGTTTCTTGATCACGTGGAATGAATCGAATTGACTGAAGACTGGCTTCTGTGATGGTGGGCCAATATGGATCATCCACTCAGTACTTCTGGCTGACGATGGTTCTAAACGCTTCAGCCTTGTCTTTTGCACTCGCGTGCTGGGCTCTGCCATCATTGAGGTTGGGGATATTCATGGAGCCTGCTCCTTCCGCTAGTTGTTTAATGGTCCACCACCATTCACAACTGGATATGGTAAAAGATGAGGCTGAATCGTTGGCAGTTATCTTCAGCCAGAAGTGCCAAGTGGGTGATCCATTTCGGCCTCCTCCTGAAGTCCCCGCCAATTCAGTTCACTCCACGTGATATCAAGAAACGGCTGAGCGAGCTGCTTTGTCCTGGATTGTGTCGAGCTGCTTCAGTGTTGTTTGGAGCTACACTCATCGAGGCAAGTGGAGATTATTCCATCACACTTCTGACTTGTGCCTTGTAGATGGTAGAAAGGCTTTGGGGAGTAAGGAGGTGAGACACTTGCAGCAGAATACCCAGTCTCTGACCCACTCTTGTTGCTACAGTATTTATGTGGCTGGTCCAGTTATGTTTCTGATCAATGATGGCCCCTAAGATGATGTGGGGAATTCGGCAAAGGTACTGCCGTGAATGTCAACAGGCGGTGGTTAGACACTCGCTTGTTGGCGATAGTCATTGCCTGGCATTTGTGTGGTGCGAATATTACTTGCCACTTAATTGCACAGGCCTGAATGTCATAGAATCATAGAAATTTACAGCACGGAAGGAGGCCATTTCGGCCCACGCCGGCCGACAAAGAGTTACCCAGACTAATCCTACTTTCCAGCTCTTGGTCTGTAGCCCTGTATGTTATGGCACTAAAAGTGCACATCCAAGTACTTTTTAAATGTGGTGAGGGTTCCTGCCTCTACCACCTTTTCAGACAGTAAGTTCCAGGCCCTCACCACCTCTGGGTGAAGAAACGTCCCCTCAAATCCCCACTAAACCTCCTACCAATTACTTTAAATCTATGCCCCCTGGTTGTTGACCCCTCTGCTCAGAGAAAAAGGTCCTTCCTATCCACTCTATCTGGGCCCCTCAATAAGATCTCACCTCCGCCTCTTCTGTTCTAAAGAAAACAAACCCAGCCTTTTTAATCTTTGCTCATAGCTAAAATTCTCCAGTCCAGGCAACATCCTCAAATTTCTGCTGTACCCTTTATAGTGCAATCACATCTTTCCCGTAATGTGATGACCAAAACTGCATGCAGTAGTCTAGCTGTGGCCTCACTAGTGTTTTGTACAGTTCAAGCATAACCTCCCTATATTCTATACCTCGGCTAATAAAGGCAAGTATACCATATGCCGCCTTAACCACCTTATCAACTTGGCCTGCTACCTTCAAGGATCTGTGGATATACACTCAAGTCCCTTAGTTCCTCTACACTTCAGTGACCTACCATTTAATGTGTATTTCATTATTAACCCTCCCCAAGTGCATTACCTCACACTTCTCCTCCGGATTGAATTCCATTTGCCTCTGTCCAGCCCACCTGGTCAGTTCATTGATATCTTCTTGCAGTCTGCAGCTTCCTTCCATACAAAAGATTAATGTGCAAAGTTAAAGCACATGGGATTGGGGGTAGTGTACTGACATGGATTGAGAACTGGTTGTCAGACAGGAAGCAAAGAGTAGGAGTAAATGGGGACTTTTCAGAATGGCAGGCAGTGACTAGTGGGGTACCGCAAGGTTCTGTGCTGGGGCCCCAGCTGTTTACACTGTACATTAATGATTTAGACGAGGGGATTAAATGTAGTATCTCCAAATTTGCGGATGACACTAAGTTGGGTGGCAGTGTGAGCTGCGAGGAGGATGCTATGAGGTTGCAGAGTGATTTGGATAGGTCAGGTGAGTGGGCAAATGCATGGCAGATGAAGTATAATGTGGATAAATGTGAGGTTATCCACTTTGGTGGTAAAAACAGAGACAGACTGTTATCTGAATAATGACAGATTAGGAAAAGGGGAGGTGCAACGAGACCTGGGTGTCATGGTACATCAGTCATTGAAGGTTGGCATGCAGGTACAGCAGGCGGTTAAGAAAGCAAATGGCATGTTGGCCTTCATAGCGAGGGGATTTGAGTTCAGGGGCAGGGAGGTGTTGCTACAGTTGTACAGGGCCTTGGTGAGGCCACACCTGGAGTATTGTGTACAGTGTTGGTCTCCTAACATGAGGAAGGACATTCTTGTTATTGAGGGAGTGCAGCGAAGATTCACCAGACTGATTCCCGGGATGGTGGGACTGACCTATCAAGAAAGATTGGATCAACTGGGCTTGTATTCACTGGAGTTCAGAAGAATGAGAGGGGACCTCATAGAAACGTTTAAAATTCTGATGGGTTTAGACAGGTTAGATGCAGGAAGAATGTTCCCAATGTTGGGGAAGTCCAGAACCAGAGGTCACAGTCTAAGGATAAGGGGTAAGCCATTTAGGACCGAGATGCGGAGGAACTTCTTCACCCAGAGAGTGGTGAACCTGTGGAATTCTCTACCACAGAAAGTTGTTGAGGCCAATTCACTAAATATATTCAAAAAGGAGTTAGATGAAGTCCTTACTACTAGGGGGATCAAGGGGTATGGCGAGAAAGCAGGAAAGGGGTACTGAAGTTGCATGTTCAGCCATGAACTCATTGAATGGTGGTGTAGGCTAGAAGGGCCGAATGGCCTACTCCTGCACCTATTTTCTATGTTTCTATGTTTCTTCATTATCGACCACGCAGCCGATTTTAGTATCAGCTGCAACCTTCTTAATCATACCCCCTACATTCAAGTCTGAATCATTGATATATATCTCAAAAATCAAGGGACCTAATACTGAGCCCTGCAGAACCCCACTGGAAACAGCCACCCTGTGACAAAAACACACATCAACCATTACCCTGTTCTTCCTGCCTCTGAGCCAATTTTGGATCCAATTTGCCACTTTGGCCTGGATCCCATGGGCTTTTACTTTCGTGACCAGTCTGCCATGTGAGACCTTATCAAAAGCCTTGCTAAAATCCATATACTTTACATCAAATGCCTGCCTTCATCCACCTTCCTTGTTACCACCTCAAAAAATTTGTCAGACATGACCTTCCCTTAACAAATCCATGCTGACTGTCCTTGATTAATCCGTGTCTTTCTAAATGAAGATTTATCCTATCCCTCAGAACTTTTTCCAATAATTTTCCCACCACCGAGATTAGGCTGACTGGCCTGTAATTACTCAGTCTATCTCTTTCTCTGTTTTTTAACAAAGGTACCACGTTAGCAGTCCTCCGGCACCACACCTGTAGCCAAAGAGGATTGAAAAATTATGGTCAGAGCCTCTGCTATTTCCTCTTTTGTTTCTAGTCCAGATCTTGCTGTATGCAGGCATGGACTGCTTTGTTATCTGTGGAGTTGCGAATAGAACTAAATACTGGAATCATCAGCGAATATCCTGAATTCTGACCTTATGATGGAGGGAAGGTCATTGATGAAGCAGCTGAAGATGGTTGGGCCTCGGACACTGCCCTGATGTCCAGGGGCTGAGATGATTGACCTCCAACAAGCATAAACATCTTCCTTTGTGCTTGGTTTCCCTCTGATTCCCATTGACTTCAGTTTTACTAGGGCTCCTTGATGCCACACTCTTGTCAATTGCTGTTTTGATGTCAAGAGCCATCTCTCTCTCCTCACCTCGCCTCACATCTGGAATTCAGCTCTTTTGTTCATGTTTGGACCAAAGCTGTAATGAGGTCTGGAGCCGAGTGGTCCTGGTGGAATCCAAACTGAGCATCGGTGAGCAGGTTATTGGTGAGTAAGTGCTGCTTGATAGCACTGTCGATGACGCCTTCCATCACTTTGCTGATGATTGAGAGTAGACTGATAGGGTGGTAATTGGATGGATTGGAGTTGTTCTGCTTTTTGTGGACAGGACATACCTGGGCAATTTTCCATATTGTTGGATAGATGCCAGTGTTGCAGCTGTACTGGAGCAGCTTGGCTGGAGGCGCGGCTAGTTCTAGAGCACATGTTTTCAGCAGGGCAGTAGGGATGTTGTCGGGGCCCATAGCCTTTGCTGTATCCAGTGCGCTGAGCCGTTTGTTGAGATCACATGGAGTAAATCGAATTGGCTGAAGACTGGCTTCTGTGATGATGGGGACTTTAGGAGGAAGCTGGTATAGATCATTCACTTACCACTTCTGGTTGAAGATTGTTGCAAATTCTTCAGGCTTGTCTTCTGCATTCACGTGCTGTGAGTCACCATCATTGAGGATGAGGATATTCATGGAGCCTACTCTTCCCATTAGTTTAATTGTCTACCACCATCACGACTTGATGTGGCAGGACTGCAGAATTTTGATCCGATCCGTTGCTTGTGATATTGCTTCACTCTGTCCATAGCATGATTCTTCCACTGTTCAGCATGCATGTAGTCCTGTGTTGCAGCTTCCCCAAGTTGGCACCTCATCGCTACGTATGCCTGGTGCGACTCTTGGCATGCTCTTCTACACACATTGAACCAGGATTGGTCCCCTTGCTTTATGGTAATGGTAGAGTAAGGGCTATGCCAGGCCATGAAATTACAGATTGTGGTGGAATACAAATCTAGTATCAGTAATGTTGACCATGAAACTAAATTGCATTGTTGTAAAAACCCATCTGATTCATTAATGTCCTTTAGGTAAGGAAGCCTGCCGTCCTTACCTGGTCTGGCCTATGTCACTCCAGACTCATGGATGCCCAATTGTAAGCTGCTAGATCTGTTATGAATCTGTCCCATTGAGCACGATGGTAGTGCCACACTACACAATAGAGGGTGTCCTCAGTGTGAACACGGGATTTTGTCCTCACAAGGTCTGTGCGTGGTCACTTCTACCAGTGCTGTCATAGACAAATGCCTCTGCGACTGGTAGATTGGTGAGGACGAGATCCAGTAGGTTTTTCCCTCGTGTTGGTTCTCACCATCTGCTGCAAGCCAAATCTGGCAGCTGTGTCCTTCAGATTGGCCATCTCCCAGTAGTGGTGCTACAGAGCCACTCTTTGTGATGGACATTGAAATCCCCCACCCAGAATACATTATATGTCCTTGCTACCCTCAGTGATTCTTCCAAGTGATGTTCAACATGGAGTAGTACTGATTTATCAGCTGAGGGAGGACAGTAGGTGGTAATCAGTAGGAGGTTTCCTTGCCCTACTTCACCTGAAGCCATGAGACTTCGAGACTGGAGTCAATGTTGAGGGCCGTTGCCTTCTGTCTGTATACCTCAGGTGGGTCTGTCCTGCTGGTGGTCATGGAGGACTCTGGAACATTGGCTGAAAGGTATGATTCTGTGAGTATGACTCAGGCTGTGGGACAGCTCTCCCAATTTTGGCACAAGTCCAAAGGAGGACTTTGCAGGGGAGACTGCGTTGGGTGTGCCAATGTCACGTCCAAAGCCCGGTGCCTAGGTCGATGCCAGATGGTTCGTAAGGTTTTATTCTTGGTGTTTCTCATAGCGGTTTGTTTCAGTGGAGTGTTGTAACAATAGCTCGGCCACATTGCTTTGAGTCTGGAGTCACAGGCCAGACCAGATAAGGACGGCAGGCTTCCTTACCTAAAGAATATTAATGAATCAGATGGGTTTTTACAACAATGCGATTAGTTTCATGGTCAACATTACTGATACTAGTTTTTTATTTCAGAATTATTTAATTAACTGAATTTAAATTCCCCAACTGCTGTGGTGTGGGTATTGAACTCGTGTCTCTGGATCATTAGTCCAGACCTGTGGGTTACTAGTCCAGTAACATAACCACTCTGCTACTATTCCCATTGAAGTAATTCCATTGCCCTGCTTTCTTCACCATAGTCATTGTTTGCTTCAAATATTTTCCCTTCAAATTTCAATGGTACCTGCCTCAACAATTCCCTATGACAAGACATTTTAATCTCCAAGAACCCTTTATGTAAAGAAATTTGTTGTAACCTCCCTTCACAGAGATCATTTTTACTTAGTGACCCCTTATCACTAACCCCGAAGCAAAGGAAATTTTTTTTCATAATTCACTACAAGAACTTTGCATAATTTTTTTAAACTTCTATTAATTCTCCTTTTAGTTTTTTTTGCCCAATGTAAATAGTCCCAGTATCTGAAGTCACTCCTCCTAACTATAGTTTCCCATCCCTACCATCATCTTGGTGAATCCAAGCTGCATGTTTGCTCTGACTTTAATGTCTTTCTTTTAATGGGGTACCCAAAATTGCATACGGTACTCTTACCGCCACAAATTTATCATTAGTCTGGTACTCTATGCCCTTATTTTAAAAAATATATATATATTGGTAGCTTTTTTTATGGCTGTGTGTGACCGCACTCACTTTCATGAATTACGTATTGGAGCCCTTGGTTTCTGTGTTCATCCACACCCTTAAGGACCTTACAGTTCAATGTATGCTTCCGTTCCTTGATTTTACTCCCATTTCTTGATTTTTCTTCCAGTAGCCTCTTGAGGCCATTTATCAAAAGCCTTTTTAAATTCTTTACACCCTACATCGTAATTTCCTTTATCCAGTCACTTCAACAACAAACTGAGTTTACCAACAACTGAGGTCCGACTAACTGGCCTGTAGTTCCCCAGTTTATGCTTCTGTCTCTTGTTGAACAAAGTATTACATTGACTACTATCCAGTCGAATGGCACAAGTTCAGTATTTAAGGAGGATTGAAAAATTGTGCCAGAACCTCTGCTGTCTCTTGACAGCCAAGGCTGCATACAATCAGAGCCCCCCCTTGAGTTCTCCTTTTTAAAAAAAAAAATAATTCAGAACCAAATCCTTTTCTAGTTATTTCTAACAATTGTTACCTGTCCTCTTCTAACATGACTATGTTCTTGTTTCCATCATTTGCAAACATCGATGTAAAATATTTATTTATTATCTCTACCTTACCTGCATCCTCCTCAATTAAACTCCTCCTTCATCCCCGAGTGGTCCTACTCTCTAACTGTTCTTTTACTTCCTCTCCGCATCTCTTTGCGGAGTGTACATTCACTTGTGGACAAGGCCCTTGCCATCCATAAGCTTAGCTTGGATGATTGCATCGACATCATGGCCCTGACGGAAACTTGGCTGAGAAATAATGACACCTTAACTTTACATGAAGCCTCCCAGCCTGACTATACCTTCCACCACTTGCCCCGCCCAGACCGCTGTGGTGGCGGTGTGGCTCTCATCATCAAATCACACCTTGGTCTGTTCCCCCTACTCCTCAGGCACACTCCTCCTTTCAATATCTCCCCTTATTCCACCCCTTTCACCTCATTTAACATTCCCGTTCTCTACCACCGACCCAGCTACGATAAAAACCTTATCGGCGAGATAGCCACTGCTTTCCTCCCTTAGCCTCTGCACCAAGCGACTCCTGATCATCGATGATTTCAACCTCCCTCTCAATTCGTCATGCTCGCTCTCCTCTGAGTTCACTACCCTCCTATCCTCCCTTAATCTCTCCCTCCATGTGAACTCCCCGACTCATATTCACGGCCACCCATTGACCTTGTCATCTCTCGTGGCCTTGCTCTTCCTACCATGTCAATTGCAGATAAGCCATCTCTGACCATTTCCTTGTCACTTTCAAACCACATCCCCCTTCCCCTATCCAACTCTACTTCTTTCTGCGTCCGCCCCTGGAAAAAATCTCTTCCCCCGACTCTCTTACAACTGCACTTATCAACTCCAAACTGTCCAGCCTTTGGCCTTCTATTCACCATGACATTTCTGCACCCATGCCCTCACCACCACCTTTGATGCCCTTGTCCCTATTAAAACCCACTCACTCACTCGCCCGCCCACCTGGTACAGCCCTCATCTTAGCTCCAAGTCCAAGGGGCGCAGACTTGAACGGATGTGGCCATTCGCCACCAGGTCTGGCTGGATCACACAAAGCATTATCGGGTCCTACACTTGTCTGCCAAAACTGCTCACTATTGCAGGATCATTCTCGACTGCTAACTGTCTTCTTAAACCCCTCTCTCCTGTCTCCACCACACTCGCCTCCAACAAGTACAAGGAGCTCATGGACGTCACTGTCTCAAAGATTGCGACCATCCGATCAGCTATCTCTGCCACTTCCCTTCCTTCCCCTAGCCCACCAGGCGAAAGTTCCTCTAAGGATCGCCCCCCCTCCCCCCGGCCCAGCTCTAAACTCGCATCTTTCTCCAGTTTCTCTGATCTCCTCTCTCGACCTTTCCATGCTCATCTTGTCCATGAGAGCCACTTCTTGCTCCCTTGACCCTATTCCCACTAAACTGCTGACTACCCAACTTCCCTTTCCATCACGTTAGCTGACATTGTTAATGGTTCTCGGGTACTGTTCCCCTCTCCTTCAAATCTGCCATCATCACCCCCTGCTCAAAAAAATAGCCCTTGATCCCCACTGTGCTCGCAAGCTACTACCCCATCTCCAACCTCCCATTCCTCTCCAAAGTCCTTGAATATGTTGTCGCCTCCCAGATCCATGCCCATCTTTCCCAGAACTCCATGTTGGAATCCCTTCAATCTGGTTTCCGTGCCTGCCACAGTACCGAAACGGCTCTCATCAAAGTCACAAATATATCCTTTGTGACTGACCAAGGTAAACTATCCCTCCTCGTCTTTCTCGACCTGTCTGCAGCCTTTGACACGGCTGAACACTCCATCCTCCTCGAACGCCTCTCCACCATCGTCCAGCTGGGTGGGACTGCACTCGCGTGGTTCCATTCTTATCTATCTAATCCTAGCCAGAAAGTCACCTGTAATGGCTTCTCATCCTACTCTGGCATCGTTACCTCTGGTGTCCCCCAAGGATCTATCCTTGGTTGTTTCCTATTTCTTATCTATATACAGCCCCTTGGCGACATCATCTGAAAACACAGCATCAGTTTCCACATGTACGCTGACGACACCCAGCTCTATCTCACTACCACTTCTATCGACCCCTCGACAAGTCTCTAAAATGTCAGACTCTGACATCCAGTACTGGATGAACATAAATTTTCTCCAATTAAATATTGGGAAGACCGAAGCCATTGTCTTCAGTCCCTGCCACAAACTGCGTTCCCTAACCACTGACTCCATCCCTCTCCCTAGCATCTGTCTGAAGCTGAACCAGAGTTCCCAACATAGATGGCATATTTGACCCTGAAATGAGCTTCCGGCTACATATCCACGGCATAACTAAAACCGCCTGTTTCCACCTCCGTAACATTGCCCGTCCCCACCCCTGCCTCAGCTCATCTATTCCTGAAACCCTCATCCATGCCTTTGTTAACTCTAGACGTGACTACTCCAATGCACTCCTGACTGGCCTCCCACATTCTACTCTACGTAAATTTGAGGTCATCCAAAACTTGGCAGCCCTTGTCCAAACTTACACTAAGTCCCGTTCACTCATCACCTCTGTGCTCGCTGACCAACATTGACTCCCGGTTAAGCAGCGCCTCGATTTCAAAATTCTCATCCTTGTTTACAAATCCATCCATGGCGTCGCCCCTCCTAATCTCCTTCAGCCTCACAACCACCCCCAAGATATCTGCATCTTCAAATCCTGCCCTCTTGAGCATCCCTGATTATAACTGCTCAACCATCAGTGGACATACCTTCAGCTGCCTAGGCTCTAAGCTCTCCCTAAACCTCTCCGCCTCGATCTCGCTTTCCTCTAAGACATTCCTTAAACCTTACCTCTTCGACCAAGATTTTATTCATCTGCCGTAATTTCTTACCTGGCTCGGTGTCAAATTCATTTTTTGTCTTGTAACACTCCTGTCAAGTGCCTTGGGACATTTTACCACATTACTTTTCATATATTTGTGAAATCCCTTGCTATATTTCCTTTTATATTATCTTTATTTTCTTTGCCCTTCTAATCGAGCTCCCTTTTCACCTCCGTTACATTTTCTGTATTCCTCATCAATGTTCCCCTTAATTATTTGGGGATGTGCGGCCTCGTCAAAATACCAGATCAGAACACGACTTTACTTTTTTGGGATCTGCTTGCAGTTCCTGATTAATTTGGTTTGTTAAAACGGGCATTGTAAATCTAATTCCTACTGGGTATGAATCCTTAGAACTAGTGTCTGAACATAAAAGATGACTGGTACAGGAAATGTAACACTGATACATTAAGAGACACTGTTCTGAAGTTGATGCAATCTAGTGCATTTTGGTGAGGAATTTTACTATGCATCTAACTTATATAGCTTGTTGCTGTCTTGGAGAAAATGTATTTTCCCTATATTTATAGTTTTTTTTAAAAACATCAACATCAGTTGACCCCTGTGGTATTTGTTGTTGCATTTTTAGGGTTGGGGAGCTGAGTATCATCGACAGGATGTAACAAGTACCCCTTGCTGGATCGAGATCCATCTACATGGTCCTCTGCAATGGCTGGATAAAGTTCTCACCCAGATGGGTTCCCCACATAATCCTATCTCCTCTGTGTCATAACAGTGCTGTTATGCTGCTTCATAATGCTCATAAATCCTTGAGTGTTGAATTTCTGGAGTTTGTAATCACTTGAAGGACACACAAAATGGGTACATTCTGAACTGTCTTGGATGGGAATCTGGAAGATACTTGACCTTTTGTGACCAATTGTTGGAGAAAGATGATCAGTCTTTTTAGTATACTGCTGTTCTTGTGAAAGTGTTCAGTTTACACTAGTATTCCATTTCTACCTAATCCGAAGAACTTGTATAGGTTATGAGTTTAGTATACTGAGATGAAAGGTGACCAAGCGTAGATAATTCACTTGAATGTTACTGATAATGTGTGTTTAAATACTAATATGTGGTCAAAATATCGATATAAAGTCATTTTTCCAAGATAGCACAATTGCTGCACAGTTGGTATGCTGAAGTTAAAGGTATATTGCACAAACAGATGATTTACAAACCCTCTACACATTAGGTCACTTGACATCTGAAGTACTACTGTGGAAGCGGACAAAATGAGCCCTGTGTGCAGCTGTCTTAACTTGAGTGCTGCCATCAACGTTTTGTAATCAAACCAGAATAGTGTCAAGTTACAGCTCCATTCTCAGTGGATTTCTAAGATGTATGGATTTACATGTATGTTGAGATTTAAAATAGTTACATTTGTCCTCATTTTCAATTGGGTTGGGACTTTCAATCTGACATTAGAAGACAAGTAGGTAAAGGGCTGTGTGTCCTCAACTGTGCATTTGGTGAATTCAGTATTTTTAACTGTTACATTTAGTGTGTACTTTGTTCAGTCTATGAAGCTACTCTCTTACGAGTAGCCAAGCATTAGTTCTGAAATCATGAATTAAACATTTTTAAAAACACCCTTTTGGTAAGCAACATTGGCAGTAAGCTTATGCTGCACCAGCAGTTCTGGCTCTTTGTCACCTAATTTGTCTCTCTAAAGAGTGTTGTTAAAATGATTTAGATAAATCCTCTGAATAACTGATTAGTGACTATCACATGTTGGACATTTGTAGGATGATAGAACTAGATTCTTGTGCATTTATTTCCAACTTTATTGGTTCGAGTTGGCTAGATTTGCAATACACAGACTTTTAGTTTCCCAAGTGGTAAATCAGCTTGTTTTATATTATTTGTTTGTAATAGTGCTATTTCTTTTCTGCTGTTCTTGTATATGCACTTTTACACAACACTTTTGCTGTTGTGCTGTGGAATTCGGAGCAACATTTATTCCGAAGATAGCAAGTCTTCATTAGAAAACATATAATAAATCTGTTTCACCATGATTTTAAAGTACATATTTTGATGACATTTTCGTAACAAATTTGAGAATTGCATCACAACAAATTCTATATAGTTAAAATATCCCTAAAATCTATCTTTTGAGACATTAAGGACACGCTTATCCAACTAACGCTGATTTGTAATTCATTTGGTCCATTTCTTTAAACCTTTTATACTTGAGTTTTCTATTTACTTTTTGTGTGGGGGGGGAAAACACAACTCTGGTTTTCCTAGACAAGGTTATAGACCGCCATTCTATTCCCAGGCCTGTCAAAGACACTCTAACTCGACATGGGAGAAATGAGAAGCCGGGGTTGGGGGTGGAAGCCATGATTTAAAAGATATATATGTTCAAGGGATGGTTTTATACAAAATCTTCACTGATATATGCAAATTTGGTTCAGAATAGGAACATTTTAATTTGTTAAATTTCATTATGGTGATGTGCACAAACTACAATAAACCGCATGACTTGCACAGCATATATTGCAACAGTTGAAATTGGTTGTTGCTATAATATTGAGTGGTTTAGTTCTGATGAAATACAAACTAGGTGTAAAATAAACACCTGTTATGCTAGATGAAAACGAGTCCATAAGAACTTTGAGTTCTATAACAAAGTATTAATGGTAATGGACAAGAATTCAAATTTTTAGAAAGTTTTTGTATTTCTTCTCTCCATTTTTCAGCTTTTCCACATCCCATTTAAGTGGGTGGCAGTCAGTTTAGCTGATCCAGTTCACTAAAATTTCTACAAATGTCATCAATGAGAAGATTCCAACTTTAGTACTATGGTAGTGCAGGATAACTGTTGGATTAGATATCATCTTGTAAGCATGATATGTGATGGCCTTTTTGCTTGTGGTTGTTCTTTTCTTCCTCCATCCCATAATGGACCAGTCCTGTAATTGTAAGTCCCTAGAAGCCTATAGACCTGAGAAAGATAGCAAAATAAGTGTTTTACAGAATTGACATGTACAAAATAAACCTTTTTATTCAACAGAAAAATTGGGATTTCTTGAGTACTGTGTAGTGCTGTGATCAAATTGCATGAATTGTTTAAATAAAAAAATTTCTATAAATTATCCAAGGTCATTTCTTAATGTAACATTTTGGCTTCAAGAAATAACCAATATTAGTGACATTAATTGATCTCCCATGCTGTTCACGGACAAAGAAAAATTAAAAAATAATTTTGTCCATGGGTGTTTGTGTTTGCCTTTGTCTTCCACGCTCTCTTTCTCTCCCTATATGATTCTCAGACATTAAAAATAAAAAATCCTCAGCCAAAATTTCCACATCTACACTGGCAGTGAGGTACTTCACAGCTGGGGAAATGGAACGTAGCGGGCCTGCAATTTTCCAAGTCACACTGGCAGTCGGTGACTTACCTCCGTGCCAGTGTGGACTTGTAAGTTTACCCCAGAATATCTATACATTAAATCTTGTTTGATGCCCACTTACTTCTACTTTTACTTCTACCTCTACTTTCCATGGCAAATTCTACAGGTCAACGTTTGGCATTGAAACTGCATATGGTCACATGTCAGTATTTATAATACAGACCTCTATCTAGTTCAGTGCCATACAGAAGTAGTGATTATGTTACTGGACTAGTAATCCAGAGGCCTGGTCCAGAGACGTGAGTTCAAATCCCACCATGGAAGCGGCGGAATTTAAATTCAGTTAATTCGATAAATCTGGATTAAAAAGCTAATAATGGTGAACTGGATTGTCATTAAAAAAACATCTGTTTCACTAATGTCCTTCAGGGAAGGAACTCTGCCGTCCTTACCTGGTCTGGCCTATGTGTGACTTCAGACCCACAGCAATGTGGTTGACTATTAACTGCCCTCTGAAATGGCCTAGCAAACCACTCAATTGTACTCAATTGCTTCCAAAACAGGAGGGCGCTCCATCGACCCTCGCAGTTGAGTGTCAAAGGCCTTTGTACAGTCGACGAAAGCTATGTATAAGGGCTGGCGCTATTCCCTGCATTTTTCCTGCAGCTGTCGCGCTGCAAAAATCATGCTCGGAGGGGAGTAAATCCGCACTGTGACTCCAGGAGGAGCTCCTCGGCCACAGTTGAGGAGGACTCCAGCGACGACTTTCCCAATGGCTAATGATGGGGAGATTCCTCTGTAGTTGCCGCAGTCGGACTTGGTCCCCTTATTTAAAGATGGTCATGATCACTGCATCTCTCGGATCTCCCGGCATGCTTTCCTCCCTCCAGATAAGAGAGATGAGGTCATGTATTCGCGCCAACAGTGCCTCTCTGCCATACTTCAGTGCCTCAGCAGGGATTCCATCCGCTCCCATAGCCTTGTTGATATTGAACTGTCTTGCAGCTTTTTCTACTCGTGCAGTGTTGGGATTTTACTGAGGTGGTGGAGGGTAGCATGCTACGGGATGGAGTCGAGAACACTTGAGTCAAAGGCAGAGTCTTGATTGAGGAGATCTTCGAAGTGCTCCTTCCAGCGGGCCCTGACTGCCCCCAAAGGTTCGTCAACATCATCTGCCTGCTCCACGACGACATGCAGGCCGTGATCCTTACCAGCGGATCCATTACAGATCCAATCCATGTCCGGACCGGGGTCAAACAGGGCTGTGTCATCGCTCCAACCCTCTTCTCAATCTTCCTCGCTGCCATGCTCCACCTCACAGTCAACAAGCTCCCCGCTGGAGTGGAACTAAACTACAGAACGAGTGGGAACCTGTTCCACCTTCGTCATCTCCAGGCCGGGTCCAAGACTACCCCAACCTCTATTTTGAGCTACAGTACATGGACGACGCCTGTGTCTGCGCACAAAAAGAGGCTGAACTCCAGGACATAATTGATGTATTTACTGAGGCGTACGAAAGCATAGGCCTTACGCTAAACATCCATAAGACAACGGTCCTGTCCTTCCCCCTCCCCCCGTCAAGATCCACGGCGCGGCCCTGGATAACGTGGACCATTTCCATACCTCGGGAGGGGAGAGGAGAGGCTGGGGGGGAGGGGAGGTGGGGCGGGGGGAGAGAGGAGAGGAGAGGTGAGGGGAGAGGAGAGGAGAGGCTGGGGGTGGGGAGGTGGGGGGGGGGAGAGAGGAGAGGAGAGGTGGGGGGAGAGGAGAGGCTGGAGGGGGGGAGAGGAGAGGCTGGGGGAGGGGAGAGGAAAGGCTGGGGGAGGGGAGAGGAAAGGCTGGGGGAGGGGAGAGGAAAGGCTGGGGGAGGGGAGAGGAGAGGAGGGGAGGGGAGAGGAGAGGCTGGGGGAGAGGAGAGGCTGGAGGGGAGAGGAGAGGCTGGGGAGGGGAGAGGAGAGGCTGGGGGAGAGGAGAGGCTGGGGAGGGGAGAGGAGAGGCTGGGGAGGGGAGAGGAGAGGCTGGGGGGGGGGGGAGAGGAGAGGCTGGGGGGGGGGAGAGGAGAGGCTGGGGGGGGGAGAGGAGTGGAGGGGAGGGGAGAGGAGAGGCTGGGGGGGGGGAGAGGAGAGGCTGGGGGGGGGAGAGGAGTGGAGGGGAGAGGAGAGGCTGGAGGGGAGGGGAGAGGAGAGGCTGGGGGGGAGGGGAGAGGAGAGGCTGGGGGGGGGGAAGAGGAGAGGCTGGGGGGGGGGAAGGGGAGAGGTGGGGGGGAAGGGGGAGAGGTGGGGGGGAAGGGGGAGAGGAGAGGTGGGGGGGAAGGGGGAGAGGAGAGGTGGGGGGGAAGGGGGAGAGGAGAGGTGGGGGGGAAGGGGGAGAGGAGAGGTGGGGGGGAAGGGGGAGAGGAGAGGTGGGGGGGAAGGGGGAGAGGTGGGGGGGGAAGGGGGAGAGGAGAGGCGGGGGGAGAGGAGAAGTGGGGGGGAAGGGGGAGAGGTGGGGGGGAAGGGGGAGAGGAGAAGTGGGGGGAAGGGGGAGAGGTGGGGGGGAAGGGGGAGAGGAGAGGCGGGGGGAGAGGAGAGGTGGGGGGGAAGGGGGAGAGGAGAGGCGAGGGGAAGGGGAGAGGAGAGGTGGGGGGGAAGGGGGAGAGGAGAGGCGAGGGGAAGGGGAGAGGAGAGGCTGGGAGAGGAGAGGAGAGGCTGGGAGGGGAGAGGAGAGGCTGGGGGGGGGGGAAGGGGAGAGGAGGGGGGAAGGGGGAGAGGTGGGGGGGGGGAGGGGGAGAGGTGGGGGGGGGGAGGGGGAGAGGTGGGGGGGGGGAGGGGGAGAGGAGGGGGGGAAGGGGGAGAGGAGAGGCGGGGGGAAGGGGGAGAGGAGAGGCTGGGAGAGGAGAGGCTGGGAGAGGAGAGGCTGGGGGGGAGGGGAGAGGAGAGGCTGGGGGGGGGAGGGGAGAGGAGAGGCTGGGGGGGGAGGGGAGAGGAGAGGCTGGGGGGGGGAGGGGAGAGGAGAGGCTGGGGGGGGGAGGGGAGAGGAGAGGCTGGGGGGGAGGGGAGAGGAGAGGCTGGGGGGGGAGGGGAGAGGAGAGGCTGGGGGGGGAGGGGAGAGGAGAGGCTGGGGGGGGAGGGGAGAGGAGAGGCTGGGGGGGGAGGGGAGAGGAGAGGCTGGGGGGGGAGGGGAGAGGAGAGGCTGGGGGGGGAGGGGAGAGGAGAGGCTGGGGGGGGAGGGGAGAGGAGAGGCTGGGGGGAGGGGAGAGGAGAGGCTGGGGGGGAGGGGAAGGGGAGAGGTGGGGGGGAAGGGGAGAGGTGGGGGGGAAGGGGAGAGGTGGGGGGAAGGGGAAGGGGAGAGGTGGGGGGGAAGGGGAGAGGTGGGGGGGAAGGGGAAGGGGAGAGGTGGGGGGGGAGAGGAGAGGTGGGGGGGAAGGGGGAGAGGAGAGGTGGGGGGGAAGGGGGAGAGGTGGGGGGAAGGGGGAGAGGTGGGGGGGAAGGGGGAGAGGTGGGGGGGGGAGAGGAGAGGCGGGGGGAGAGGAGAGGTGGGGGGGAAGGGGGAGAGGAGAGGAGAGGAGGGGAGAGGAGAGGAGAGGAGAGGAGGGGAGAGGAGGGGAGAGGAGAGGAGAGGAGAGGCGGGGAGAGGAGAGGAGAGGCGAGGAGAGGAGAGGCTGGGAGAGGAGAGGAGAGGCTGGGAGGGGAGAGGAGAGGCTGGGGGGGGGAAGGGGAGAGGTGGGGGGGGGGGAGGGGGAGAGGAGGGGGGGAAGGGGGAGAGGAGGAGAGGAGAGGCGGGGGGAAGGGGGAGAGGAGAGGCGGGGGGAAGGGGAGAGGAGAGGCGGGGGGAAGGGGAGAGGAGAGGCTGGGGGGGGGAGGGGAGAGGAGAGGCTGGGGGGGGGAGGGGAGAGGAGAGGCTGGGGGGGGGAGGGGAGAGGAGAGGCTGGGGGGGGAGGGGAGAGGAGAGGCTGGGGGGGGGAGGGGAGAGGAGAGGCTGGAGAGGAGAGGCTGGGGGGGGAGGGGAGAGGAGAGGCTGGGGGGGGGGGAAGAGGAGAGGCTGGGGGGGGGGGGGAAGAGGAGAGGCTGGGGGGGGGGAAGGGGAGAGGTGGGGGGGAAGGGGGGAGAGGTGGGGGGGAAGGGGGAGAGGAGAGGTGGGGGGGAAGGGGGAGAGGAGAGGTGGGGGGGAAGGGGGAGAGGAGAGGTGGGGGGGAAGGGGGAGAGGAGAGGTGGGGGGGAAGGGGGAGAGGAGAGGTGGGGGGAAGGGGGAGAGGAGAGGTGGGGGGAAGGGGGAGAGGAGAGGTGGGGGGGAAGGGGGAGAGGAGAGGTGGGGGGAAGGGGGAGAGGAGAGGTGGGGGGAAGGGGAGAGGAGAGGCGGGGGGAAGGGGGAGAGGAGAGGCGGGGG